>NC_056733.1:1837723709-1837953709 GCF_019279795.1 Protopterus annectens | reverse complement strand
TTACAGCACAATGGCACTAAATATACAGACCCAACTGATATTGCCAACATCCTGGCAGATAGGTTCATTGCAAACTTTACCCCCTCTCACCCCCTAAAGAGCCCATCTCTATACCAGAAGAATGCAAAGTTCCTGTAATCATGGCTGCACAGGTAAAAAACACACTCTCCAAAGCCAAGAACACAGCATCCATGGGACCAGACAACATCCCAAGCTGCGTTCTACATGAACTACAGAACAAACTGACACCCCACCTAAGTACCATGTTCAATCATATCCTCACCTCAGACTTTGTGTCTGCTGAATGGCACACATCGAAAGTTATCCCACTCCACAAGGGGGGAGCCACCATGGACCCCAGGAACTACCGCCCCACTAGCCTGACGGGCCTGGTTTGCAAGGGCATGGAACATATCATCATGAAACTTATAAACAAAGACATTGGTAATCTCCAAACTCTGGACCCCACCCAGTTCGGGTTTGTAAAAGGCAGATCATGTCTCTTAAACCTGATAGACTTCTTTGAAGCAGTCACCAAAGCCGTAGACAAGGGTAAGGAGGTTCACACAGCCTATCCAGATCTTGCCAAGGCTTTTAACACCATCCCTCACTCTGGAATTATAGATAAACTCACTAAACTAGGTATAAATCCCTATGTTCCAAGATGGGTTGCCAACTGGCTCACTGAAAAAAAATCTTGATGATTGGATGGGAAATAGGAAATTCACCCCAGGGATCACCTCTGTGGCTCTGCTCAACAGTGGCACAGGAACATAATTTTCTTGGGTGGCAAAAGCCAGGGTACCTTTTTGGCTGGGCTTGTATAGGCCCCAGGGCCGATAGCCTAGTACCTACCTATGAAACTTTTAATAGTATCTATTGGAAATTCCTCTCACC
The DNA here is from genome assembly GCF_019279795.1 of Protopterus annectens. Classification (NCBI taxonomy): domain Eukaryota; kingdom Metazoa; phylum Chordata; order Ceratodontiformes; family Protopteridae; genus Protopterus; species Protopterus annectens. The sequence continues at coordinate 1,837,952,812 of NC_056733.1, read as the reverse complement.
ATGTATGGCAAAATCATTCCACTTTTCTTACTGCCATAAGAATATTTTGAAAATGAGTAATTGAATATCAGGATAACAATGAGTATACCTATTTATGCATGTTTATACACAAGGCTATCCTACAGTTTTAAAGCCAAACCATCAATACAGATTTCCTTAGATGGTTGCTGTCATAATACAGCAAAGGATAATTTACATCCATGTGTAAGAAGAACTAGAGTGGAGGAATGAAATAGCTAAAGTGGAAGAAGTGAAAGTAGTGAAGGTTGAGGAGGGTAATGTATCTCCTAGAAACATTTTTCCCTGAATGTTATGTTGACTGCTTGATTCCTTAAGTTGCTGTGTAGATAATTCCATGCTACAGGTTTTACCTAAGAGAATGTTTTTTGAAAGGAAATCATGTTGGTAAGAGAGCATTATTTGCCGTGTATCGGTGGCAGTGCATGAGAATCCTGATGTGCAATTTTGAGATGAGAGGAGGAACAAAAACTGTTAGAGTATTTAGAAAGTGAATGAGATAATTTGAAGGGTCGACCTCTCTGTTATAAGTAACCATTTAACTTTTTGTGGCATGAGGCACTGGGGCTCCTTAGTCCAAGAAAGGGTGATCAAATGATACATTTTATTTGTGGCTGTTAGTAAAATAGAAATATTATATAAAGAGTTGACACTGGTAATCTGCATCTCATATTCTAGTTTAGGACTCTACATATTACACATATAGCTTTCATAGCCTCAGTGGTCAACATATGTTAGAATTAATTAGTATATTTAAGTTGTTTAAGTGTTTTACTATCTATAAGATCAGTATGAAGGTAAAAAAATAACTGTTGGCCCAGAGTGACACCTGTTGAGAAGATTATATGGAATGTAGTGCGTCATCTTTTTTTAGCATCTCAGTAGAGGAATATTTTAGGTGCAGCAAAGATTATAACAAAGGACTGTTGGTTATTAATAACTAAATCATGATCTATAAGCCAGTTCCATAGAGTTGAAACTCTCCTGTGATTTTCTTTAAAGAATACAGTGTATATGTCTTGTCACAATGGTGATCACGCTATCTGTCTAGAGGGTGTAATTTAAGATGCTAAGGTCTGATGGAAGAATTCAATATGTCTAATAGAACAGGGACTATGACTGACCATTGGGTCACTTCATTTCTGAAAGTGCCATCAGCGCTGAAAAGATCTTACCTGAAATTGCTACAAATATCCCATTGGAAAGGTATGAAGAAAACCAATTCATTCCAAGTTCAAAAATTATGATGGTTGAAGCATAGGTTTATTGCAGTTTACTGACTCAAAGGCATTTTATTGTCTATGAAAAGAGCAGCTGAGCTGCATTCCTCAACGACTTCATCATTGTGAATTGTAACTGACTAGATTGCCATCATGGTAGTGAAAGCTATTCTGAAGCTATGCTGGTAGTTGTCAAGAAGGTCATATCTTTTAGGTGTTCAGGAGTTGGGTCTTAAGGACATTTTTCTAACACTTTTGTTAAATGTGGAAACATAGTGATGGGTTTAATGGAGTTTTATGGAAGGGAGCCTTAGGTTTAGGTGTGATGTATGCACGTGTATAGCTTATGTATGTAATGCCTGTTGTTAATGGAGAGAGTGCAGTTGTAACTTAAGTGGATTCTCTATTAGAGGACTGTCCAACATAAGGAATTTAGGGTGTGCCTGTCAGGGTCTAAGGTTTAGCTGTATCTATGTTTTCTAGGGCTCCTTTAGTAGTGAGAGTTCTGTAATATGACAGGTGTGATACTGGGAATAAATAATCATTATCTGCAGAAGTGTCAGTGGAGTTGTAAAACTAATTACAGGTGAGGTAGATGCATTCAGCATCAGGTTTTTAATGTCTTTTCATATATTAGTATACAGGGTCTTGGAGTTTTGGGGCTCACTCAACTGAGGTCTTTTTTCTGTGATGGATTTCTGTGTATTTTTAATGCATTGATGTAACTGGGCTTAACTTTCTTCATGTGCTTCTGTACCAGTTGTGTTACTTTGTGAAATTTAATTTATGTTCATTTTTGGTAGTGTGCTTTTCAATCTTTACATGCTATGTCTATTTTTTTTTTACTTTTGTCTAACATACTTTACAAGCCAAAGGCAAAATGTTTATTTTAACCTTCTTAGCCTAATAAAAAGTAGAATGTTGTTGAGTCTGTTATGCAGTAGTTTTCAGAGAAAATATTGTGCCCAATTAATGCCTTGTAGTTCCATGTGCATGATTCCTCTCTAACATTCAGGGACTGAATGTGCAAACTGTATTACAGGGGATGATTTTGGAACTTTAAAAGACCAACGGGATATTATAACGGAGGGGTTAGTGAGGTTATTGGGTAGTACCTGAAGATTCAAACTTCTTTCTAGAAAATTCATAGTAAACTTATCTAGAGTAGAGGCTGTTTAATTGTATGGTACTCCTTAGAGAAAGAAAACTACTTTTTAAGTTATCATATACAACTAGTCAATTTAACTGTGTTATTTGAGTTTTCTATCCAGTTTATGTTGACTTCTCCTATTACAGTTATTTCTGTATTTGCTACACTTGCAGCACTTGCATAACAGAAATCAGCACTTGTCCTAATCTCCTAGACAGCGCTATTATTCTCCAAATTTCCTAGACAGCGCTATTATAATATAGCATAAAACCCTCGATCGTCCGCAGGACTTAAGTCCAATTTACTCTTCAAAGCATGTCCAGAGGTCAGCTTCAGGTGTACTCTCCAGTTCATCTGGTGGAAATGGGCATCCTGAGGCAATGTCACAACTGCTTCATGTATACAGACAACCCTCTCCTCTTACCTCTAGACACAAACACTTGTGAGAGATGCAAATACACAGCCAGACTGGAGGCTAAGTGCTCTCAACCCATGACTGTAACAGACAGTCAAGAGGATAAGGGACACACTTGCATCACACCACCTGTCACACATGAATCTACAAAACAAGCACCGGCAAAACATAAGCATAAATACACAAAAACATATTCACATGCACTAGGTAGCAATCTGAAAAAGAAACAGTGCCCTCCAAGGCAGACAAGCAAGCAACCTGCACCCCCAAACACAAGCCAGAAAACACATAATTCACCTCAACAGCCCTTAAAGCAAAACACCATACCAAACACGCTAGTAATAGGAGACTCTATAGTAAGGCACACGGATGTTCACTCACCAGGCTGAACAAGGAGAAGGTTACTGTCAGCTGCCTGTCGGGTGCTCAGATCCGCCACATAACACAGGCACTTAGGTCACTCCAGAACAAGTACAAGTATGATGCTGTCATTGTACATGTTGGTGTGAATGATCTAAGATGTACCTCCCTGGAATACATGAAAAGAGACATTGAGGAGCTCTCTGATCATGTAGCCCAAGCTGGTATGACCCTGACCTTGAGTAGCATACTACCTTCACCTAGAATGATACCACAATACAAAGACAAAATGATCAATTTCAACAATTGGCTAAGCTTCTGGTGTCATTCTAAGGGGATCCAGTGTCTGTCTGCCTGGGATGACATGATAGACAAGCCTCGCTGTTTTGCCAGAGATGGGTTGCACCTGTCACCCCTAGGTTTTCGAATACTGGCCAAGGCTCTTGCCGTCCCCATAGTGCCATTTTTAGGCAAGGCTCAAAGGACAAGCCAACCACCGTAGCCAGCACAGGTAACCAAAAACTAAGGGTAATGCTACTCAACGCCAGAAGTCTCAACCTCAAAATGCACACACTCGAGGCTCTCCTCAGCATGGAGAAAATCGATGTTTGTGCAGTGACGGAAACTTGCTTCAAGGCTCAAGAGAGCACCCCAGCACTGCCAGGTTACAATTCATATCATACCTTCCGGCCTCAGTTACCAGATTGCAGTAGAAAGGGTGGAGGTCTATCCATATTCATCAAGGATACCCATATCTCCAGGTTAGTAGTGCAGCATGATGCCCCAGAGATCATCCATGCGCAACTATCAGCAGGCAAAACCACATTTTAAGTCGTAGCCAGTTATAGATTGCCCACCATGTCCCAAGATGCTCACTCTGCATTCCTTGAGACATTGGAAAATATAAATGTCCTACCCAACACCATAATCTTGGGTGATTTCAACTACCCTGGTATAGACTGGGCGAACTACCAATGTTCCAACTCCTATGCTCAGCGATTTATAGAATTTATAAATTCAAATGCCCTTGAACAACTAGTATGTTCCCCCACTAGAGGGAACAACATATTGGATTTAATCATCACAAATATGGGCGCCCATTGTACCACACCCGTTATCACTCCCTCCTTGGTCAGATCCGACCACAAACTGATAACCCTGGACATCCTCACCCCTCCACCTCCCCCAGTCAAAGAAACCATAGTCAAAAACCTTTCCAAAGCAAACTTCAAACTACTTGCATCCAAAGTGGAAAGCTTCACTATTCCCTTGCAGAAGGATAATGATATCCAGGATGCAGAATCCTATACCAATGCACTCTATATGCATCTTCAGGATTGCATGGACCGTGTTATCCCAAATAAAACCAAGACTCCTTTCTCAAGCAAGAAGAAACCAGTCTGGTGGACCCCGGCCATAAGCAAACTTTAGAATAAGAGGAGGAGATTTATACAAAAAAAGGCCAAATCTCAAGTAGAAAAATCATCCCTGATCAGCATTAGTAAGAAATTGAGGGCCCTCATTAAGTCAACTAAAGCTAATTTTGAAAAGAAAGTTGCCAAGGATGCCAAGGATAACCATTAGGCCTTCTATGGTTATGTCAAAAACCTAAATGGCAATGCTCGGGTCTGTTCTGAGCTAGTACAAAATGGAACAAAATACACTGACCCTTCTGACATTGCCAACATCTTGGCTGACAGGTTCAGTGCAAATCCCCCCCCACCACCACCACCTACAGGGCCTATTACCATTCCAGGGGATTGTGTAAGTACAATTATTACTGATACGTTGGTTAACAAGGCTCTATCTAAAGCTAAAAACACTGCCTCCATGGGACCAGATGGTGTCCCAGGCTGTGTCATACACGAGCTCCAAAAGGAATTAACCCTGTATCTTAATACCCTGTTCATTCTCAGCCTCTCCACAGGATATGTGCCCACAGAATGGCACATGGCAACGGTGGTCCTGCTACACAAGGGTGGGGTCACAACTGACCCTGGGAACTACTGACCAATAAGCCTGACCAGTCTCATCTGTAAGGCTATGGAGTGAATCATTATGAAACTCATAAGTGGAGAGATTGGGAACCTCCAGTCGCTGGACCCCACACAGTTCGGCTTTGTCAAGGGCAGATCATGCCTCCTGAACCTGGTGGATTTCTTTGAGACAGTTACTCAGGCTATAGATAAGGGAAAGGAGGTACACACAGCTTACTTTGACCTTGCTAAAGCATTTGACACCATTCCCCATTCAGGTATTATTGATAAGCTCACCAGCCCAGGCATAAACCCTTACTTCACAAGATGGATCGCAAACTGGCTCTCAGACAGATCCCATAAAGTAAGAGTAGCGAGATCTATGTCCGAATCCAGACCAGTAATGAGTGTTGTGCCTCGTGGCTCTTTCCTGGGGCCCCTCCTGTTTGGCATATACTTCTCAGAAGTACAGGCAAGCATGGAAGGTCTGTGGCTGACTAAGTTTGCGGACGACTGCAAACTGGGTGCTATAATAGAGTCTCCGGCTGACATGGAGATCCTCCAGAAGGGCCTAAATCAGACTGATGCATGGTGTAAAAGCCATGGTCTCAAGCTAAATGCAAAAAAATGCATAGTAATCCCCTTTGGAAAAAACAGAGTACCCGCAAACTACAACAAAGGAGGTAATCCCCTGAAATCTGAAGAAGAAATAAGGGATCTAGGGACCCAAGTAGATAGTCAGCTTTCCTTTGATAACCATGTTGCCAAAGTGGTTAGAAAATCCTTCTATGTGACCCATCTGATCACGAAAGGGTTCGCATTAAGATCTAAGGATGTAATGGTGCCCCTCTACTCTACCATCTTCAGACCCATTATTGAGTACAATGCACCAATTGGAATGTACCTGGCTAGACATCTCCAGCAGCTGGAGAGACCACAGAGGTACCTAACCAAGAGGATTACTGGCCTCAAACAGTTGCCCTATGCAGCACATTTGAAAAAGCTAAGACTGTTTTCTGTTGCATACCACTTTCCCAGAGGCAATCTCTGTCTAATGTACAGAGCCATGTCCAACCCAGAATTGTTGAACATGCTACATCTTAGCAAAACCAAATCTACTCGAGCTACATGCTCTAGGGATATAAACCTCAACACAACAATGAATAGAACATGCTGGAGGGATAGATTCCCTTCGCAGAGACTTCCCTTACTATGGAACAGGTTCCCGATCTACATAAGACAGAGCCCCTCACTATCACTCTTTGATGAGTGGATGGGTAACAGAAAGTTCACACCGGGGATCACACCAACAGCACTACTAGATAGGGGCTAAGGGTACTAGCTGCTAGTACAGGGGTCTATGAAACTACTAAAGGGGCGGTGAATAACGTACAACCTGGCTGGGCTAATATATGAGGCAGCATGAGGGTTATCTTCTTCTTTCAGCTTTTCCCAGTTAGGGGTCACCACAGCGGATCACCTGTCTGCTCATGATTGGCAGTGGAGTTTTACGGTGTCGAGTTGCCAGCCCGGCACCCAACCTTCCACAGAAGGCACACACATGTACACACTCACACCTAGGGCCAAGTTAGAGTGTCCAATTTGCCTACAGCATGTCTTTGGGATGTGAGAGGAAACCGGAGCACCCGGAGGAAACCCACTCGACCACAGGGAGGACATGCAGACTCCGCACAGAAGGCACCCCAGCTAAGGATTGAACCGGAGAACCTCTTGCTGTGAGGCGGCAACGCTAACTGCTGCACCGCCATAGCTGCCCTAGGCAGCATGAGGATTATAAAGGACTGAAATGTAAAATGATACCCAAATACTTATTGTAATTTTATTGGCAGTACAAGTGGGGTCTACGTGGGTATCTCTTTTAGCTAGATTTAATAGGTGGTTGATTTTGTTTCGTCCTTAAATGCACATCTTTGCCAGTATAAGAGACAGGCCTGTTGTCAATGCAGGTGGAGAAGTTCTGCCTAATTTATTCTTACTCACAATATTCATCTTTAAGCCAGGGTTCAGCCATACCTAGTATAGTAGGTTTGTACTGCAGCTTCAATGTTTGAAGATGAGATCATGTGTTATTAATGCTACAAAGATTAATGCTTGCAATACTGAACCAGTTAGAATTCTTTGTAAGTGAGTTACAGGTATGCATAATGAAGAAATTAATAATTGTGTTTACTTCATTTATTTAATTCTGTTTACCTTTTTACTGGGGTAGTGTACTGATCAAGAATGACCATTTGCAGACACAGTACAAGTGAAAGCTTTCACAGTTAATAGCTAACAGAAAAATCAATCATAAAATGAAAACAATATAAAGTCATACAAAAAAATATAAACACTAGAAATGTACAGTTTAAGCAATAAATGAAGTATGCTCCACGAGTCACAAAATGTGAAGGATAAAACAGTACATGTTTTACAAATCTACTTGCAAATAAACAACTTGAAATGATTTTGAGAGCAATATAGAGGGTGTAGTGTTGGCAGAGTTGTTTTATTTTCCTGAAATGCTGGTAATAGCATTGTTAATAATGGGTGAATAGTTTACTGAGTTTGTTTTTGTATGTCTGGGGCCAGGGCTAGGGGGATATCACATGACACATACTTCTCAGCTTTCCCTGATCTTCAGGGATGTCCCTGACTTTGAGTCAAATTTTAGCTCTCTTCCTTTTGATCCCTCCTAAAACTGAAGACTTTTGGAGAAAAAGTAGTAATATTGATGGCATGCATGAAAGAATACAAAGTAATAATTTTCCTGAAGTAAAAGACCATTTGTTAAATTATCAATACCAATTTGTAAAATGGGGTGACCAGAACTATGATTCTAACATATTGATTGTTTTACCTACAGACAGATGGTATACTCAAGTATTATACCAACATAGACAGATGACTATTGGATATGTACAAAAATGACTTTATACACTTGAGATACTGCAGAGTCCAGATGGTAGAATCTAGTCTTTTTGAAGATGAGCCTACTTCACACTTGCAACAAGACCAACAAACTGAAGGAGATGTTAGTCAAACCACATGACAAAAACTATTCCACTGATGAATTCATGAGGGTAGGACTGAATGGTGTTTAAAATCAAACAAGCAGAAGTAGTGAAAACATTTATACTTTTGTATGAGTGATCACAATGACCTGCAACTAAATGTTTAATTTAAAGCAAACGTTAAAGCATTACTGAAACTTTAACCCCAAAGAATGAATGTAAGCAGTTATTAATGTGAAGCTGCAGTTTAATCATCCTAACACAGTGTGTTCTTGCACATATCTGTGCTCCAATAGGTAAATATTGTACTTCACACATTCTAATAGATACTACCGCTCTTTAAAATCAAGAGTGCACGACATCATCTTTCACAGACTTACACAAGATGTGTTTTTGCATGTCTGTCTTCTATGCACTCACCACATCACTAAATAAATTACCCCAAGATTCTGCAGCCTTGGGGGTTAGGAAAAGCTTCTTTACCTTCACAGTTCTGTAATCTCACTGGAATAACTCCTTCCACTTTAACTAAACAAGAATCCCTCCCCTCCTACACACACAATATGTGTGTGTATAGAGGGGTCTACTTCACATGACTGAAACTGAAAATGTATATGCCCTCTTCCTCACTGTAGTGCGATTCTGGAATTAGTATATATATATATATATATATATATATATATATATATATATATATATATATATATATATATATATATATAAAATTATTTCTGCTGAATAGTTGCATACTTGAGCTGCAACAATTTTATTACAAGCTGAAATAAGTACAAACTTGCAGTGTTATAAGATAGTACTGCATTTTTTTCGGTTTTATTGTTTCATTGAAAATTATGTTAAAAATAGTACTGCATTTATCTGCATATTTATTTGTTCACTGAAAATTGTGACTTCTCTCTGTGTCTGCAGTTAGTTGGTTTATTCTTCTCACTTCATTGATATTCGGTGTAGAAGTCTTAGCCTAGAGGGCTTCTCTGTGCCTTAAAGTCTTAGTCCCTTATCTCTGAAATTATTTCTGCTGAATAGTTGCATACTTGAGCTGCAACAACTTTATTACAAGCTGAGGTAAGTACAAACTTGCACTGTTATAAGATAGTACTGCATTTCTTTTCTGTTTTATTGTTTCATTAATATTGTGTTAAAATAGTTATGCGTTTATCTGCTTATTTATTTGTTCACTGACAATTGTGAGCTCTCTCTGTGTCTGCATTTAGTTGGCTTATTCTTCTCAATTCATTGATATTCTGTGTAGAAGTATTAGCCTAGATGGCTTTTCTGTCCCTTAAAGTCTTATTCCCTTACCTCTGAAATTATTTCTGCTGAATAGTTGCATACTTGAGCTGCAACAACTTTATTACAAGCTGAGATAAATACAAACTTGCAGTGTTATAAGATAGCACTGCATTTTTTTTCTGTTTTATTGTTTCATTGAATATTGTGTTAAAATAGTACTGCATTTATCTGCATATTTATTTGTTCACTGAAAGTTGTCAGTTCTCTCTGTGTCTGCAGTTAGTTGGTTTATTCTTCTCACTTCATTACTATTCAGTGTAGAAGTCTTAACCTAGAAAGCTTTTCTGTGCCTTAAAATCTTAGTACCTTATCTCCGAAATTATTTCTGCTGAATAGTTGCATGCTTGAGCTGCAAGAACTTTATTACAAGCTGAGATAAGTACAAACCTGTAGTGTTATAACATAGTACTGCATTTTTTTCTGTTTTATTGTTTCATTGAATATTGTGTTAAAATAGTACTGCATTTATTTGCTTATTTATTTGTTCACTAAAAATTGTCAGTTCTCTCTGTCTGCAGTTAGTTGGTTTATTCTTCTCACTTAATTGATATACGGTGTAGAAGTCTTAGCCTAGAGGGCTTCTCTGTGCCTTAGAGTCTTAGTCCCTTATCTCTGAAATTATTTCTGCTGAATAGCTGCATTCTTGAGCTGCAACAACTTTATTACAAGCTGAGATAAGTACAAACTTGCAGTGTTTTAAGATAGTGCTGCATTGTTTTCTGTTTTATTGTTTCATTGAATATTGTGTTAAAAACAGCACTGCATTTATCTGCTTATTTATTTGTTCACTGAAAATTGTGAGCTCTCTCTGTGTCTGCAGTTAGTTTTCCCCACCCACCCTCTCTGTTCTTATTTTGGTATTAATCTTGGTGGCTTTGAAATTGACCGCCACTCCTGTACATTTGTGTTTGAACACTCCTCCTGGGCCCATCTCATTTTCTCAGTCGAGTACAGTGAGGCCATATTTTGATTTCAGACACTCCTACCATTCCCATCTGTTCAGCCCTGTCACAGCTCTATCCTAGTCTAGTCTCATTAGCTCATCCTGCCTAATACAGAAAGAACATCTGACCGACACTAGGAAGGTTTGTAGTCTGCACTGCTGTGGCAGGACAGGTAGCCTACATCCTTCTCAGTTGGGAATTGTTGATTGAAGGCTCAGTGTTTGTTATTCTAAAAGTGTATTAGTTCTGGTTAAGCACTAGGGCTCCAGGCCAGTTATTTTGCATTAAGAAGGTTTATGGTCTGCACTGTTGTGGGAGGAGAGGCTAGTTTCTGCCCTTCTGAGCTGGGAATTTCTGGCCAAAGGCTTACTGTGCCTACTTATTTGAACTGTTTTTCTGATATTGGTGCACCTTGTCTGCTGCAGCATAGAGTAGATGCAGGCCTGATGAATCTAGCTTTGTTTGTATAACCTGGGCAGTAAGCCATGCCATCTTTTTTTAGCGAAGGTTCCCCTGTACCCTAGTGACAGGAGTGTGTGGTTAGAACTTGTCTGATTGAAGACTGCTGGAACAAGGCTCAGTTTTGAGTTTTTTTTACTAGTTAATTAGGTAATTTGTTTAAATTAGTTTGCTCGTTTTCTATTGTTACAAAAATTGCATTTTATTCATCTGCTTTTACTGTAATTGTGATTCTTCCCACTTTATTACCTTATTTTGCTTGTGCTTCCTCTTAAAAGTACTCATTTGTATTATTCTGCTGCAGTTACTACTGCTTGGTAGTAGCCTGATTCAATTGTAACTGTTATTCTAAGCCTTTTGGTTTAAGCACTTGGGCTTCATGACCAGTTGTTTTACATTAAGAAGGTTTGTGGACTGCATTGTTGTGGCAGGACAGGTAGCTTACATCCTTCTAAGTTGGGAACTGCTGATTGAAGGCTCAATGTCTGTTATTCTAAAAGCGCATTAGTTCTGGTTTAAGCACTTGGGCTTCAGGCCAGTTATTTTACATTAAGAAGGTTTGTGGTCTGCACTCTTGTGGAAGGAGAGGCTAGATCCAGCCCTTCTGAGCTGGGAATTTCTGGTTAAAGGCTTATTGTGCCTGCTTATTTGAACAGTTTCTTTCTGAAATTTGTGTGCCTTGTTTGCTGTAGCCCAGAAGTTAGAAATTAGCCCAAAATGGCCAATAAACTACTATCTCTTTCATTTCCCTGCTATAAAAACCGCAGTTGTGTGCTTTTTTGTGCTTGTATTCAGCTCAGTGAGTACCTGCCAGGTGTCCTGCAGAGTTCTACAGCAGCAGAGAGACAAAAGAGAGAATTTGGAGTGATTAGGTATAATTTTTCTGCATTTTCTTGCTGTCTTTAACTAATTCCGCCTAAAACGCCAATTTTTTAGCGTTTCTGTGATTTAAAAAGCTTGTTTCGGCTACATATTGTACTTATTTGCTGCCTGCACTTGAACTAAGTCATTGTTGTGTTTAAATAATCTGTTTAACTGTTGTAGGCTACACACTAAAGTGTGATAGCCATTTATGTGCATTTAAAGTGTTTTCTTTTATTGTATCTGCTTTATTTGCTTGGATAGAAGGAAGTTTCTCTGTTCACCTGTGAGAGAGGGGAGCTTTGAGCAGCCTATCTGTCCCTGAAGGAGTGGTTTCAGCCCAGAAGTTAGTAGTTTATTGGCCATTTTGGGCTAATTTCTATCTCTTTCATTTCCCTGCTATAAAAAACGCATTTGCCAGTTTTGCGTGCTGGGCAGTGCCGGTTAGCTAGGGTTAAACTATTCCCGGCTCCACAAAGTCTACTCTTCATTTTTCCCTTGGAACTAGACAAACTTTCAACTTAAGCACTCAAACCATTCATTTCACAGCCCAGCACTTGCTCAAAACTCATAGCAAGCACTGATTAATCGTAGCACTAGACCGCCCCTATACTGTCCAGAAGGACAAGGCTCTCTATTTGTCCCTACCAGCCAATCAGTAAAACAGCTCACTTATTCAGGCATGTCCAAAGGGCAGTTTCAGGTGCACTCTCAGTCCAACTGGTGAATCTGGGCATTTTGAGGCAATGTTACAACTGCCTCATGTACACAGACAACAACCCTCTCCTCCTACCACCAAACACTAATATATGCGAGACATGAAATTATACAGCCAAACTGGAGGCAAAGCTCTCACAACCCAAAACTGGAACTGACAGTCAAGAGGAGAAGAAAAATACTTGCAATACACCACCAGTCTCACACAGACCTACTAAACCAACACCAGCAAATAACAAACATAAATACAAGAAAATGTACTGGGAGGCTCTAAATAAAAATCTGCAAAAGCAATAGAGACATCCAAAGCAGACATCCAAGCAACCTCCACACCCCATCACAAACCATGAAACATATACTTCACATAATCAGTGTGCCATGCACTCACAGCCCTTAAGGCAAAATAACATACCCAACACACTAGTAATTGGTGACTCTGTAGTCAGGCACACTGATGTCCCACTAACTAGGCTGGACAAGGAGAAGGTTACACTTAGCTGCCTGTCAGGCACCAGGATCCGCCACATAACACAAGCGCTCAGGTCACTCCAGAACAAGTACAGATACAACTCTGTCATTGTCCATGTCATGTGAATGATCTGAGACGTACCTCCCTGGACTACATGAAAAGAGACATGGAAGAGCTCTCTGATCATGTAGCCCAAGACAGTATGACCCTGACCCTGAGTAGCATCCTGCCCTCATCAAGAATGTTGCCACAGTACAAAGAAAAAATTATCAATTTCAACAATTGGCTAAGTTTTTGGTGTCATTCAAAGGGGATCCAGTATCTGTCCGCCTGGGTTGACATGCTCAACAAGCCACGTTGCTTCTCAAGAGATGGCTTGCACCTGTCACCCTAAAGCTTTTGAATACTGGCCAAGGCTTTTGCTGCCCCCATAGTGCCTTTTTTAGGCAAGGCTCAAAAGACAAACCCACCACCATAAATAGCACAAGTAACCAAAAACTAAATGTAATACTACTCAACGTCAGAAGTCTAAACCTCAAAATGCATGCACTCAAGGCACTCCTCAGTATGGAGAACATCGATATCTGTGCAGTAACAGAAACCTGGTTTAAGGCTCCAGAGAGCACTTCAGCACTACCATGCTATAATTCACACCACACTTTTCGGCCACAGAACCCAAACCGAAACACAAAAGGCAGGGGTGTATCCATATTCATCAAGGACACCCACACCTCCAGGTTAGTGGTGCAGCACAATGCCTCAGAGATCATCCATGTGCAACTAACAATGGGCAAAACTGCAATTCAAATTGTAGCTTGCTACAGATTACCCACCATGACCCAGGACGCCCATTCAGCATTTCTGGAGACACTGGAAAATATGAAGGTCCTACCAAATTCCCTAATATTGTGTGATTTCAATTACCCAAACATTAACTGGGAGAACTACTCAAGTACTAACTTCCTTGCCCAACGCTTCCTAGAATTTATAAACTCGAACGCCTTGGATCAACTGGTCAACACCCCCACCAGAGGTGACAACATATTGGACCTGGTCATCACCAACATGGGCAACCGGTGTTCTACAACTGAGGTCAACCCCTCGCTGGTTAGATGAGACTATAGACTAATCACTGTGGATATCCACATTCCGCCCCACCCCCAATCAAGGAAACCACCGTGAAAAACTTTTCAAAAGCAAACTTCACGTTACTTAAGACCGAGGTGGAAAGGTTCACAGCCCCCATGCTAAAGGACAACGCTGTCCAAGATGCTGAATCCCTTACAAAAGCACTCTATGAGCACCTGCAAGAATGCATGGATTGTGCTATCCCAAGCAAAACCAAGACTCACTCCTCCAAGAAAAGGAAACCAGTCTGGTGGACCCCTGCCATAAACAAGCTATACAGTAGAAGGAGGAAACTAGTACAGAAAAGAGTAAAATCCCAAGAAGGAAAGACATCCCTGATCAGTATCAGCAAGAAACTACGATCCCTCATAAAATCATCCAAGGCTAGTGTCAAAAGAAAAAAGAAAGAAGGACTCCAAAGATAACCACAAAGTGTTCTTTAGCTATGTCAAGAACCTAAGTGGAAACTCTCAGATCTGCTCTGAGTTAGTGCAGAATGGCACAAAATACACTGAAATGACTAATATTGCCAACATTCTGGCAGACAGGTTTAGTGCAAACTTCACCCCCTCTCATCTCCAAAAGGGCCCGTAACCATACCAGAAGAATATAGAGCCCTAGCAATCACTGACACACAGGTTAAAACTGCCCTAACCAAAGCCAAAAACACAGCTTCAATGGGACCGGACGGTGTCCCAGGCTGTGTCTTACACGAACTCCAAAATGAACTAACCCATCACCTAAACACACTGTTCAAACTCAGCCTCTCTACAGGCTACATACCCATAAAGTGGAGCACAGCAATAGTTATCCCGCTCCACAAAGGTGGAGCCACAATGGACCCTAGGAACTATCGCCCTATAAGCCTGACTAGCCTGGTCTGCAAGGCAATGGAGTGCATCATCATGGAACTCATTAACAGAGATATTGGGAACCTCCAAACATTAGACCCTACCCAGTTTGGCTTTGTTAAGGGCAGATCATGCCTCCTAAACCTGGCAGACTTCTTTGAGACAGTTGCCAAGGCTTTAGATGAGGGAAAGGGAGGTCCACACAGCCTAACTAGACCTCGGAAAGGCTTTTGACACCATTCCCCATTCTGGTATTATAGACAAGCTCACCAGCCTGAACATAAACCCCCTGTGTCACAAGATGGGTTGCCAATTGGTTCATGGATAGAACCTACACGGTGAGAGTTGCAAGCTCTAGGTCCATCTCTAAACCGGTTACAAGTGGCGTCCCCCAGGGCTCAGTCCTGGGACCCCTCCTGTTTGGTATATCCTTCTCACAGGTACAGGCAAGCACAGGAGGACTATGGCTGACCAAGTTCACAGACGACTGCAAACTAGGGGCCATAATTGACTCTCCGGCTGATACAGACATCCTCCAGAAGGGTATCACTAAGATAGATACCTGGTGTCAAAATCATGGCCTCAAGCTAAATGCCAAAAAGTGCAGTCATCCCCTTTGGAAAAAACAAAGTACCCATGAACTACCACATACGTGATAGTCCCCTAAATACAGAAAATGAAATAAGGGATCTGGGGACCCATGTAGATTGTAATCTCTCCTTTGATAATCTTATTGCCAAGGTGGTTAAAAAATCCTTCTATTTGGCCCACCTAATCACAAAAGGGTTCGCATCTAGAACAAAAGAGGTTATTGTGCCCCTCTACTCATCACTCATCAGACCCATCACAGAGTATAATGCGCCATTTGAGATGTACCTTACAAGACACCTGCAACAGCTGGAAGGACCACAGAGGTAGCTCACCAAGAGGATTACTGACCTCAAACAGATGCCCTATGCAGCCCAACTGAAGAAACTCCAGCTGTACTCGGTTGCATACCGCCTACTCAGAGGTGATCTCTGCCTGACATACAAGGCCATGTCCAACCCAGAATTGATGGCCATGCTCACCCTAAAAAAAAACAAATCCCTAAGAGCCATACGGTGTAGGGATCTAAACCTCACCATAACGATAAATAGGACTTGCTGGAGGGATAGATTTCTGTCCCAGAGACTCCCCATGCTTTGGAACAGGATTCCAATCTACATTAGGCAGAGCCCCTCACAAACACTCTTCAAGAGAAACCTTGATAAGTGGATGGGAAACAGACAGAAAATTTACCCCGGGGTCACTGCAGTGGCTCTGCTGGACAGAGGCACAAGGAACTAATCTAAGGGAGTGGCGAAAGCCAACACATTCTGGTTAGGCTTACATATGCCCTTGGGCAGATAGCCTAGTACTTACCTATGAACCTATATATATATATATATATATATATATATATATATATATATATATATATATATATATATATATATATAGGGGTTGTGGTGAGCATAGTCCCCCACATAATTTGGTTTTATATTGTCTAGTTTCTGTTAGGAGGGCAAGTAAGTAGTTTTTTAAGTTTTGGAAAGAGTTAGTCATTGGTGTTGTAATCAGAATAAATACAGTTGTATCAATGGATTGATATGTAAAGTGAGAATCACAGCAAATGTTTCTACACAGAATATTGAGTTATGTACAAAGATTAGCATAAAGATAAAACCATTTAATATGTAGAGCTAAGCATTGCAGAGAAAGTATTATACAAATATGCATACAGAGCAAATCATTATATACAGTTATGTACAGGACAAATTAATCTGTAAATTCAGCAGTAACTGCAGGTAGATCCAAGCTAAGGCTAACAAAAGTTGTTCATAGGATTATGGCAGTGGAAATCGAGTGGTTGGTGAAACAGTGGTATAATAAAGTATTAGTGCTGGCAGTGAAGGAAAATTTATCTGTGTACAGTTTAGGTGGAAGGGTGTTGTTTGTAAAATTATAAAATGAGTGCCTGATTTCTCAGTTACTAGTGGGCATCACTGCATGAAAGTAGTTGTGTGAAAGGAAGGCAGCTATTGAGAAACAAAAGCTTATATGCAGTAGTGGGAAAAGAATGGACTCCCAAGTTTGATAGGAAGCATATTGGTAAAGAAATACATATAGCAATGCTGAGTTCTCCTATAGGCTAGACTAAAGAACAGACATTTTGTTTTACTGTTTTTGTAGGTCACATTTTCCTTTGGCAGTTATGGAAAGACAGTAATCTAATTGTAGTATCTTTTTTGACACAGTTCAGATAATCATGTAAGGTACTTTTGTTGTTGAAGAAGTGTCTGGTAGTTAGCAGTGAAGATAAAGGCTATGAGCCGTTAATGCGCTGCTTCCTGTGATACAGGTGTAATTTCTTCAGCCTTTGTTTGCCTGCTGTGTGACTCTGAGAAAGTCAGTTAACCAGGCAGTGCTTTGCGCCAAATGAGGGACTGGGCTAGGCTCCTCAATGGTTTCCAAGACTGCATAGTTAACAACTATATATGAAGCTGAACTATTATGGATATAAAGTCTTGTGGTGCTTATACCTCAGGCTTGGGTCCATTAGAACCAGTTAGGTATTTGTAGGTCTTGCACTGGTTAGTAAGATTACCCCTAGTTCAGATATTCTATTAAATTTTGCACTGCACTCAAAACACACATGCACAAGCTCAAGTCAGTGTACATCATCACACCTATAAACACTGCCTGCTAACCCACTACTATAATATTTCCCAACTCAGCCATACTCCGTCCCCTTCACATTAATACAAACAGCACATTAGAGGCTCCTACATAGTTTACCTAATATATTTTCAAGCCTGTGCACCCACAACATTCCCTGAACACTGAAACATCCTTATTTAAGCTCACCTTTCACATAAACCTACACACACAATCCATCTACTCTCTCCATTTATGATATATTCACTAGTATCTGCTCTCTCCTTCCTCCCAACTCTTCACCATCTAACTTCCCATCACTCATGCATTTTGTCACACCTTTCAATCACCTTATCTTGTACCTCACTAATAAAACCAATAAACTCCCACCTGACACTACCAGACATAATTCTCACATTATTCCCTCTCAAAACTGTAGACTCTCTTAAGTGTAATGTAAATCTTCACAACCTCATAACTAACAAATCTGGCCTGAAATAAAAGAAACAAATTAAAATGTCAGGCGATCTATCACTATATCGCCCAAAACTTAAAATATAGTGGTGGCATATACTCTCACCTTGTCCCAACCTCTACTATGTAGGACTCTCTAAGACATTGACATCATCCTGGCAGACAGGTTCAGTGCAAACTCCCCCCCCTTCCCCCCCTAAAGAGCAAATATCTATCCCAGTAGAGTGCAGCCTCCCTAACATCTCAGATGCTCAGGTGAAGGCCGCCCTCTCCAAGGCAGAAAACACTGCTTCAATGGGACCAGACTGTGTCCCAGGTTGCGTCCTACATGAACTCCAAGAAGAACTAAACCCTCACGTAAAACTGCTGTACAATCTCAGCCTCACTACGGGATATGTACCCAAAGAATGGCGTACAGCAACAGTGGTCCCGCTCCACAAAGGTGGCGCCTCAACGGACCCTGGTAACTATCGCCCCATAAGCCTGACTAGCCTTATCTGTAAGGCCATGGAGAGCATCATCATGGAGCTCAAAACAAAGACATTGGGGACCTACAGACACTGAATCCTACTCAGTTCGGCTTTGTCAAGGGCAGATCCTGCCTCTTGAACCTGGTCGACTTCTTCAAAACAGTCACCAAGGCCATAGATGAAGGGAAGGTAGTCCACACAGCCTATCTGGACCTCGCAAAGGCATTTGACACAATACCCCACTCGGGCGTCATAGATAAGCTATCCAGCTTAAACATAAACCCCTATGTCACAAGATGGGTTGCTAACTGGCTCAAAGACAGAACACACAGAGTCAGAATTGCCGGAGTCAAGTCAGACTCGAAACCAGTTACAAGTGGTGTCCCACAAGGCTCGGTCCTGGGACCTCTCTTGTTCGGCATATACTTTTCCGAGGTACAGGCCAGCACGGGAGGACAATGGCTGACCAAGTTCGCAGATGACTGCAAACTGGGCACCATAATTGACTCTCAAGCTGGCACGAACATCCTTCAAAAAGGTCTCACAGAGATGGATAACTGGTGCCAGAGCAATGGTCTAAAGCTAAATGCCAAGAAGTGTATAGTCATACCCTTTGGCAAAAACAAAGTGCCCACCAGTTACCACATAGGTGGTAACCCATTAAATACAGAAGAAGTAATTAGGGATCTGGGGACCCAACTTGATAGCAATCTCTCCTTTAACAACCACATTGCCAAAGTGGTTACAAAGACCTTCTACATAGCCCACCTTATCACGAAAGGATTCACATCTAGATCAAGGGAGGTAATAGTGCCCCTTTATTCATCCCTCATCAGGCCCATCATAGAATACAATGCCCCTTTTGGGATGTACCTTACCCAACACCTGCAGCAGCTAGAAAGACCCCAAAAGTACCTCACAAAGAGGATCAAGGGACTTAAACAGATGCTATATGCTCCCAGGTTAAAGAAACTCCAGCTTTACTCAGTCGCATACCGCCTACTTTGAGGCGATCTATGCCCGACATACAAAGCTATGTCCAACCCAGAATTAATGGACATGCTCCACCTCAGAAAATCTAAATCCCTTAGAACCACGCGCTCGAGGGACTTGAACCTCAGCACAGAAATAAATAGAACTTGCTGGAGGGACAGATTCATAACCCAAAGGCTCCCTTCGCTTTGGAATAGAATCCTGGTCCATGTTAGGCAGAGCACCTCACTGACTCTCTTCAAGAGGAATCTTGTTGAGTGGATGGGAGATCATAGGTTTACCCCGGGGATTACTTCTGTGTCACTACTAGACAGAGGCACAGTAAACTAACCTTAAAAAAGGGCACAACAAACTCAAATCTAAGGGTGGCGAAGGCCAAACACACTCGGGCTAGGCTTATAAATGCCCCAGGGCAGATAGCCTACTATAAACCTATGAACCTATTAATTTAGAGTGGAGTGGACCCAGTATGGCTGGGTTGGGAAATTTTATATAGTGATTTAGCAGGTGGTGTTTAGAGGTGTGAGAATGGTCTAACCCCTCACTCACCACGCCTTCCTACCTCTATCAATCCCATCCCTGCCCCACAGAACTCCACAACCCCTCTCCTCTAATTATCATCCATGTTAACATTAGAAGCTCCTATAACAGGCTCCCAGAATCCCATGCATGTCTTGCCTTATATTCACCTGACATTGTAGTAATAACACATATGTGGCTAAAAAATTAAAGAAAAGATAATGAGTGGATATAAAAAGTGTACACATCCCTGTTAAAATGCCAGGTTTTTGTGATATGTAAAATGAGACCACAATAAATAATTTCAAAACTTTTCCCACCTTTAATGTGACCTATAACCTGTACAATTCAATTGAAAAACAAACAAATCTGTTAGGTGTAAAATATAACTAATAAAATATGTACAATAAGCTGGTTGCATAAGTGTGCACACCCTTAAACTAATACTTTGTTGAAGCACCTTTTGATTTAATTACAGCATTCAATCTTCTTGGGTAGGAGTCTATCAGCATGGTACATCTTGACCTGGCAATATTTGCCCACTCTTCCTTGCAGAATCCCTTCAAATCTGTCAGATTGCGAGGGCATCTCTTGTGCACAGCTCTCTTCAGGTCACCTCAAATATTTTCTATTGGATTTAGGTCTGGACTCTGGCTGGGCCATTCCTAAACATTAATTGTCTTCTGGTGAAGCCATTCATGTTTTGATTTGGGTGTATGCTTTGGGCCATTGTCGTGTTGAAAGGTGAAATTCCTCTTCATCTTCAGCTTTCTAGCAGACGCCTGAAGGTTTTGGGCCAAAAGTGATCAGTATTTGGAACTGTTCATAATTCCCTCCACCTTGACAAAAGCCCCAGTTCCAGCTTATGAAAAGCAACCCCAAAGCATGACACTGCCACCACCATGCTTCACCATGGGGATGGTGTTCTTTTGGTGATGCGAAGTTTTGTTTTTGCACCAAATGTTCCTTTTGGATTTGTGCCAGAATGTTTAACCTTGGTTTCATTAGACCATAACACATTTTTCCACATACTTTTGGGAGACTCAACATATTGTTTTGCAAATTTAGCCAGGCCTGGGTGTTTCTCTGTGTGAGAAAAGACTTCCATCTTCCAACCCTAACCCATAGCCCAGACATATGGAGAATACAGGAGATTGTTGTCACATGTAGTACACAATCAGTACTTGCCAGAAATTCCTGCAGCTCCTTCAGTGTTGCTGTAGGTCTTATGGCAGCCTCCCTGACCAGTTTTTGTCTTGTCTTTTCATCAAGTTTGGAGGGACGTGCAGTTCTTTGCAATGTCACTGTTGTCCCATATTTTCTCCACTTTTAGATGACTGTCTTCACTGTGTTCCATGGTATATCCAATACTCCGTGGACATGTGTACACATCCCTGTTAAAATGCCAGGTTTTTGTGATACATAAAATGAGACCACAATAAATAATTTCAAAACTTTTCCCACCTTTAATGTGACCTATAACCTGTACAATTCAATTGAAAAACAAACATATCTGTTAGGTGTAAAATATAACTAATAAAATGCATACAATAAGCTGGTTGCATAAGTGTGCACACCCTTAAACTAATACTTTGTTGAACCTTTTGATTTAATTACAACATTCAATCTTCTTGGGTAGGAGTCTATCAGCATGGCACATCTTGACCTGGCAATATTTGCCCACTCTTCTTTGAAGAATCCCTTCAAATCTGTCAGATTGCAAGAGCATCTCTTGTGCACAGCTTTCTTCAGGTCACCTCACAGATTTTCTATTGGATTTAGATCTGGACTCTGGCTGGGCCATTCCTAAACATTAATTGTCTTCTGGTGAAGCCATTCATGTTTTAATTTGGGTGTATGCTTTGGGTCATTGTCATGTTGAAAGGTGAAATTCCTCTTCATCTTCAGCTTTCTAGCGGATGCCTGAAGGTTTTGGGCCAAAAGTGATCGGTATTTGGAACTGTTCATAATTCCCTCCACCTTGACAAAAGCCCCAGTTCCAGCTTATGAAAAGCAACCCCAAAGCATGACACTGCCACCACCATACTTCACCATGGGGATGGTGTTCTTTTGGTGATGTGAAGTTTTGTTTTTGCACCAAATGTACCTTTTGGATTTGTGGCCAGAATGTTCAACCTTGGTCGCATTAGACCATAACGCATTTTTCCACACACTTTTGGGAGACTCAACATATTTTTTTGCAAATTTTAACTAGGCCTGGGTGTTTCTCTGTGTGAGAAAAGGCTTCCATCTTCCAACCCTAACCCATAGCCCAGACATATGGAGAATACAGAAGATTGTTGTCACATGTAGTACACAACCAGTACTTGCCAGAAATTCCTGCAACTCCTTCAGTGTTACTGTAGGTCTTATGGCAGCCTCCCTGACCAGTTTTTGTCTTGTATTTTCATAAAGTTTGGAGGGATGTCCAGTTCTTTCCAATGTCACTGTTGTCCCATATTTTCTCCACTTTTTGGTGACTGTCTTCACTGTGTTCCATGGTATATCCAATGCTGTGGACATGTTTTTGTACCCTTCTCCTGACTGATACCTTTCAACAGTGAGATCCATTTGATGCTTTGTAAGCTCTCATGAACCATGACTTTTGCTTTAGCAGGCAACTGAGTAAATGTCAGGAAAATCCTACTAGGACAGCTGAACTTTATTTGGGGTTAATCAGAGTCTCTTTAATTGATGGCAGGTGTGTACCCAAGAACTCTGAATGCTGTAATTAAATCAAAAGGTGCTTCAACAAAGTATTAGTTTAAGGGTGTGCACACTTATGCAACCAGCTTATTGTACGTTTTTTTATATTTTTCCCATAACAGATTTGTTTGTTTTTCAGTTGAATTGTACAGGTTATAGGTCGCATTAAAGGTGGGAAAAGTTTTGAAATGATTTATCGTGGTCTCGTTTTTTTATATCACAGAAACCTCGCATTTTAACAGGGATGTGTATACTTTTTATATCCCCTGTACTTCCAGCAGATTATAACATACTCAGGCCAGACAAAAAAATAAGAGAGCTGGTGGAGTTGTAATATTCTATAAAAGCATTCTACAGTTCACCCTATCACTAGTAACACCGCCACCCCCATTTAACAAAGCTGAAATCCTCATATCTACTCTCAGACTAAATCAACACAAATCCTTGTACATAACAGGAGCTTATAATATACTTGGAGACAATCTTAGTACAGCAGATGATCTCTTCTGTTGGGTAGCATCCAACATCCACTATAAAAAAACTATTACATTACTTTAGTATTGACTCTCTCTCTCTCTCTCTCTTTCCACTTATAACACACCCATACCTTAAATGTATATGGACTATAACAGTTGGTCGTCACTCCCACTCACTTTAACAATAAAAATAACTAGGGTATCACAATAGACTCGATACTCACTTCTATGCCAGTTTAAAATCTGTAACGCCAGGACTCTCTCAGACTCTTTAAGCAACCATCTCCCTGTATTCTCCATAAGAAAGCAAACAAAAATCCAGAAACACCACCACTTTAATGCAACTTGAAACCTCTCAAATTTCAATAAAAACACATTCATCTCATACTTAAAACAATATAACTGGACTAGCCTAAAGCACTTACTACTCAGTGATGCTGTATCTCACTTCAATAATATATTCCTAAAAATCCTAAATTAACTGGCTCCACTTAGAAAAAATTAATTAAGTTGAGTCCTACCCCCTGGTTATCCAGAGGCACAAAACAATTATACTAAACTCCAACATAAAAATGATCAGAACCCCAAATATTCTGTTTTTTTATATAAATAACCTTCTAAATTCTATCCATTCAATGAAGCCTTCACCTACACAAAAATGTAATAGCTTTGTTCATATTGCTAATGAATTTAACTATAACTTTATGAATTCAGTCTCTTCCTTATTTAGCTGCTCTACACAAAAGAATGCCATAAACACATTGCAAACTGTAATACACCCCCTTTCTTTTTCTGTTTCTGTCTTCAGCCAGTCCTGACTGCTATTATCAAAAACTACTACTTAAACTAAAACTTACCTCCCTAGTACTAGACCAGTCAGTCAATCTACCTGGTGAGTACCTAAAATGGCAGCAGAGGCAATAGCTTACCCTGTCTCAATTATTGCAAACTGCTCTGTGAATGAATTTTATCTTACTTTACTATGGAAAAAATGTTAAATCCTACCCATTCACTAAGGTGGTCATTTTATTGAACTCGCCAATTATAGACCCATCATCATCCTCTGCTTCCTATCTAAAATACCTGAGAAATGCATTCAGTTCCAACTTCTATACCATATAATGCAAAATTTACTTCTCTCTCCTTCATAGCATGGCTTTTGCCCTCACCAGAGTACCTCCACCAGCATCATTAACTTTATTAGCACTATTAACACAAATAAAAATAATAGTAAACTAGTATCTGCTCTCTTTCCTGATCTATCCAAAGCTTTGACATTGTCTCCCACTCTTTACTGTTATGTAAACTATCCAGTCTAAGCCTTGACAATTCCTCTCTATCCTGATTTTCTAGTTACTTCTCTAACAGACTTCAGACAGTAAAATGGCTCACTAACATCTCATCCCTTCTCCCTATCAGAGTCAGGATCCCACAAGGATCCATACTGAGACATATCCTGTTCAACATAAATGACTTTGATCTGCCCAGTATGAATGCCACATTAGTACAGTATGCCAATGATTCTACCATCATCTGCTCAGCAAGCAATGCTGATTCCCTCCAAAAACTGACCCTGAAGTCATTAACTTCTATAGAAAACTGTCTGACTACCTCACAGCTATTCCTAAACCCTAAAAAGTAATTCTCTTCACTTCCAAACACCTCATAATAAATAAAGAATTCTTCACTATTACCTCATCCAACAATATCAAAATACAACTTGTCACACACGCACCAAACTACTGGAGTTTACATTGACAAAGTCCAAAAGTTTGACTTCCACATTCCACATTCAGTGAAAGAAAAAACACCAAAAACTAAGCACTCACTGTTAGGCAAACACTATCTCCACTGCCCTCCTACTATCTACCTCCTCTGTTCAAAAACAATACCAATTAACACCCAACTAACTCAACTAAACAAACTCAAACAACCAACTAATAGTGAACTAGACACAACCAATTAAATGAACTAAATGAACACAAACCCGCAACTTACTCAACTAAATAAACTCAAGCAGTACTACAACAAGGTCACAACATTTGGAGCTAATCAGTCATGTCACTGTTTGGCCCTCCGACACCTCCAGTGGATTGAACTACCTCTTCAACTCACATACTCTAAACTCCCTATTATCTACAATCTAATAAACAAACCAAATGATTGTCTCACCAACCATGCGCAATCATACAACCAACCCAGAAGCTTGTGTTCTTCTAGCAAATGTCTCCTACATATATCAAAACCTAATAACTCTGCAGGCTGTTCCCTCTACTCCCATCAAGTGTACAAAAACTGGAACCCCACCCCACTAACAGTAAGACAAGACTGCTTGCTAAAGTCTTCAATCTACAGTTAAACTCACTTACTCAACCTCTGACTTTACAAATGTACTGCACCACATTAGCACATCATTTCTCTTTGACTTACAATACAGATAGGAGAAGGATATGAATGGAGATGAGCAGTGAAGAAGTCACTGATTTTCCCTTCATCCGTTACACTCCTTCACCTCCACCTACTCATGTTTTCTATTTCTCAACTATAGCTCTCTCACCAGTGTACCTTTTGCAAGTCATATTGCTTTCTGTTAAAAGTAGCAACAACATGGCAGTCTGCAAACTTTATCAAATCTGAAATGCAGTTTAACATTTGAAAGGCAATAATATACAATAGTCTTTAAAAAAATTTCAAAACAGGGAAGAGTCAGTCTGTTTATTATTGTTGCTTGTACATTGGAGCCACTCTCCCCAGGTCTCTGCTGAAAATGGGTTCTGTGTTCAATCAGGCTTTCATGGAAAACAAAAACAATAAATAAAATAAATACATAATGACATAATACGTCTAGAATTTATAGAGGAATCGGTTTTCAGTCTTGGAGAGTGCAAACTGGCATAGTTTTATTGTCAGAGGTGTTCACTGATAGTAGATTGATTAAAGTCAAAGCAGACAAAACTCTCTCCTCTCACCTCTAGAGTGCCACAAGGCCCTTTCCTGGGGTAAATCCATTTTTCTCTGTTTATCAACACAATCCCTATGGACATGCACAGTGTTAACATGTTCCTGCACATTAATTAACTCCTGCTACTTAATTCCTGCAATGGTTAATCCACCCTTCAAGAGTTCCCTCTAAAGTGACTTCACAGTTTGGCACTGGTTCTTAGAACATAGCTGTGTAAGTAGTAAGCATTCCAACTTAGGTAGATGTTTCCAAAGCTGAAGTTTAACAGATGTTTTATGAAAGTATGATCTACAGAATCAGAAGCCTTTTTTAAGGTCAAGAGTAACAGCACTTATGAACAAACACTTATAACAGTTAGATAAAATAGTGTTGATGGTGAGCAGAAGAGCAGCACATGCATTAAAGGTTAAGATGAAAAGAGTGTTCTTTAGGATAGACTGTATATCTTAAAAACATGTACGGATTCTTTATATAGAACTTGCTGTAGAATTTTTGGTATGTGTGAGATAATACCAATGGAGCAACACTGATCTAGTCAGATGAAATGGGATGATGATAGAATGTTTCACCACAATGGGTACTTAGTTTGTAGAATTATTGAGAATGAATATAGAAGTGAGTAACTCACGGGAGTGTTAACAGATTTTCTAAGAAATTCAGGATGCAGCGGGAGGAACATGGAGGAAGACTTTTTAAAGTATTTTAGTTGATCATATATAGCAGTTAATGGGGCTGAGTTCAAAATGAAAGGTAAGTGAAGTTAGGGTTTATTCAATCAGTTTGAGTTGGATTCATGGTTTATTGATGTTGGTTTGAACTTTGTGCCCTGGACCTCCTAAGGAAGTAATAGAACTGTTCTGATATGTTTATAGTAGTAGTCAGGTTGTTGCTACTAAGATGCAAAGATAAGTGGTGTGATGTATGCTTACTTTGTCAGAGTATATTTTTTTACTTCAGCCCAGTATGATTTGTGGTTTCACAGTCACTTCTGTTGTTGAATTTTTAGTAGATTTATTTAGTTAATTTAATTTAATTTGTTTCATTTCTACTCTACTTTAGCTTTTCAGGGACACAAAAGGATATGATGTAGGCAGAGCTATTGGTTGCTTTTCATAGTGGGAACATTTTGTCCATAAGCTTCATCTTCTTATTTTGATATGCATTATGAGATAGGGCAATGTGATCCTTGTATTCTGTGCTTTACAACTTGTTATAGTATATCTCAATAGGCAGCAAGAGGGAGTAGAATAATTCAGGCCTGTATCAGGGTTACTGATAGAATAAAGAAGAGCCCAATTTATGCACTGAAGATGAAGGTTAAAGATCCTTTCAAGGAAGACATTGCTAGCATTTGATTGACTGTGACAGTAGTTTAAGGTGTCTTAAGGACCAATGAGATTGAAACACACACACACACACACACACACACACACACACACACACACACACAAACACACATAGATATATATATATAGAGACAGAGTGATTAACATCTTTGTTTCTGACTATGACAGAGTTAGCTTTGGGTTTGAGTGTTAAAGAATTAACCTTGCTGGAAGACTTAATCTTGCTAAAAGTGTTCTGAAAGAGTTAACTCTGTTAATCACACACAATTGTAGGCTACAGACTATCCTAGTTTTTTAATTAGTAGAGGACAAGAATTTTTAAGAAGTTTAGAGAAGCAGTACAAGGCAAAAGGAAAGTCTCAGGAAGCTTACCAAGTAGAGAAGAAGGCCTACTAGGTGTAGAGGGATGTTATGCATATGGTATCCTCATGTTTTTGGATAGTAAGGCTGATGACACCTGGCCATTGCTAATTGGGTAAATCTTATTCCTGGCAGAATGGAACTGGACATAAATTATTGAGAAACAGAAGATGTGAAGTTAGAAGGCAGTGGGCTTGTTAGTATTGCACAAGACCATATTAAATTGATTCTGCTTCTACACTTAGAGGGTGGAGTTCTATGACAAGTTTCTACAGGAGGATTTGTGAGGAACAATGCAAGCAATATTAGACAGTAAGTATGAAAGGCACATGTGTGGGGGAAAAGGGTGGGAAGAGTAATGAGGTAAACTTTATGTAAGAAGGGAAGAAGGAGGTGGAATGAGTGGTAAGGTGGTACCTTGCAAGAAGCTGTTGAAACACTTGTATGACTGGCATGAAACCATCAAAAATGCTTAAAAGATTATGAGTAGGGGAAACTTACATAAAGTTAGTAATTTGAATGGTAAGAGAATAGTTAACGGATATCTATCTCTCTATATCTATATATGGCTGCAGTTGATTTTTGGTAAATTTTGTTGGTGGTTACAGTGGTGGAATTATATTACAGCTGAACTGCATCAGCTTGACTGTAATATAATTTGAGGATTTATCCTCTTTATCTGTGGTTTGTGTGACCGTAGAGCTAGTATGTTTATATTGATTTAAAAACAAAGCTTCAGGTTCTTTTAGGTGATCAGAAATCTGAAGTATGTGTTTGATTTGTGATCACCTTATTTTGTTGTTTTTATTTATTTATTTTTTGTTGTTGTTTCAATGAAAGAGATTGATGAAGACATTTCATGATGTATTTTAGGTCAATGAAAGTTAATTGGTGATGTAAATTAATGACATTATATATGGTAGCATGTATAAATAAGACTAATAAATAATTACAGTAATTGAATAGTTAGAGGATATATAAGGCAAATGCTCTGGGGAATTTTATGGGAGTTTCATAAGGGGGTAAATGGGGAATTAAACTGATGTTCAGAGTGTCTAGGAATGACATTTTTCAAGGAAGTCAGGAAGGATATACAAAGGGAGACAGGGAGGGGTGCATGACAGAAAACATTAGATAAAGGAAGGGAGACAAAGCAAGAGGTTTGTATCTTTACAAAGGATTTACAAGAAATAGCAGTAAAGGTTGGGAAATAGTAGTACAGATATTTAAGGAGATGGTGAGGAAGTAAAGTGTTCTAGGTTCCTTGTCAGAGGCAATGGTAGTGAAATTATCAAAAGAAAATAAGGATGCAAATAATTCTATAAATTTTAGGCCAACATCATCTGTAATGCATATGCAAAGATATTTTGTAAGAGTTTTTACAGCTAGGTGTGAAGTATACTTCCATAATAGCTGTCACTCAATAAATCTTTGTTAAGAAGGAATAATCAATAGACCATTTTGTACTGCTGTCAAAATTTGTAGACTGAGCTGTTACAGCATGCACTTCCTCCTCGTGTGCAGTAACAGCTTAAAGTTACAAAATAGACATATATGTCCCTTCTTTTGCATCAATGAAAAAAGGGCTTACCTACTGAGATGGTGTTTTAAAGGCAGCAGCAGAACCATTTTAAACTATTGTGGAAATGCATGAAAGTACTACAATTTTAGTAATTAATGTATTATGTAGTTATAGACAAGAAACACTACCTGCTCATTTATATAATACATTTGCATTGAATGATGCATTGCTTGAAATACTCTAAAAGTTGTAATTAATTAAAACTTACATCTAATGTTGATGCTGTTCAGAGTATAATTTGCATGCTATAATGAGAAAAGTGTGAAAGAGTTACATAATGGCACATCTTGCAATGACTGCAATGCAAGTTGCTATGCTGTACAAAGAGAAGGCCTCAGTGTGTGTTGATCATATTGTAGTCAAAGCAAGAGAAAATTGTGACAGTTATGCTAAAAAATTAATTTTAATGGGTCATGATGTGATTTTAGTAGCCTATGTTCTTTAGTTATATGACAAAGAAAAAGTGTTAAGTCTACAATTAAGAGACAAACAGTAGCTTTCAGCTTTTTCTAAGTGTTAGCTAATGGAAAAAGGAAATGTTACAGAGATATTCTACAAAAGCTTTGACTCTTTTGAGTTTTGTTTCTACCAAAGTTAGACAAGATTTAACAGGTTCCCTTTTCTATTTCTACATTTTGGTTTCCATAACAATTTAACAGAATTTCTCATGTTTATTTTTAAAAAATTCACTCTACATAAGTAAGAGGGAATGACAGGTAGCATATTTTATATGTATATGATGAAGTATCTTATATTAAATGTGTTTTCTTTTGCAAATCTGTAATCTACAAATTAAATTAAAACCTCATAAACGGCATAAACATGAGCCAACATAAACTAACAAGAACAAGAATATTTACTAGAGATTTAGAGCACCTGCTGTTTCAAGTAATCGTTCTCAAGCATCATGAAACTTATCACCTTTACAGGTAAGTGTGTCATGCTTTTAGGCCAGAGTGACTTATGAAGCTGTCAGTACAGGAATACCCCTTGTCCCATTCTACAGCTGAATCCAGAGAATTTGAAACATCTGGCAATGGGTAAACTCCGTGCATTTACTGACCAAGAGAAAAAGAAACCTCTGGTCTGCAAAGCCTACATCTTTCTCCTTGATATTGCATTACCATAATAAAAAAGAAACTCTAAGCATGTGATGAAGTTATACATGACTTTCTGTCAATATAAATTCTTGCTACCAAATCATAACTATTTACTGGACTTGTTGCCATGCCATATGTCCAATCAGCCTAAAGATGAATGTATTCATCTAATCAGAAAGGGCACAATTGACGTTGTTGAACTTAAAGCATGCCTGCATCCAGTAAATTACTGAAGTAAATGATATAATGACCAGGAAAAAGGAAAACTGTCCTGCATTTGAAAAAAAGCTATGGCAACAAATTACAGAAATGTAATTTTCTTTCTATATGGCATTTCACTATAACACTATGGCTATGGCATGCATTTTAATTCTACTCACCACGCTAACATGCCAAAATAAAGGCATAGCTAAAATTTGTCTGGTACTAGGCAAGAGATCTCAGGATCCATAAGATTCCAAGCCATATATACTAGGGTTGCTACATTTTCAAATGCCTAAAGTGGGACATTGTTTATGGAAGCACAATATTTTGCTGAACAAACCATACACAAAACCAGTTCAGTTTTTGCCAGTATGAAAGTTCACTCTTACAGAATTTGACTTGCTTGGGTTGTTTTGTGTAACATTAAGGTTTCAGACATACAGTAAGCCTTTTATGCCGCTTTTAGTGGAAACATAGAAAATATGTTGTGTCCTGCAAAAAAAACAAAAGAAAAAAACAAACATGAGAAACTACAAATTTCATGAAATTTTAGGACAAACTGTCCCTATAGGGACTGTCCTGTGTAAAGAGAGACAAGTGACAAACCTAATATACACTTTTATGCAGAAACACTTTTAAGGGTTTATAAAGGGTGGCAAGAGCTTTATAGTACACACTTTGCAAGCACAGCAAGAACACGTATGATAACCTTCTTGAAAATTTGTGTTGTTGACCCACCCGGTCATCAAGACTAGCATTAAAGGTAGACACAATAGTGCTTTGTTTAACCTGTAGTGGTAACTGATTTCATAGGCTGGGAATATATTCAGTTAGTTACATATCCTTCCAACAAATCATGTTTATTTGTTGATGCTGATTTAGTTTCTTAGTTTGTAGAGCTACTGGTTTTGAAAAGAAATAGGTCAAATGCAGTTGAATCTTTCATGGCTTAAAAAGCAAGAAGCAGGTTACCACAGAACAGCTGGTAGACTACTGACTATAGGAGAGGTGTGCTAGTCCATCAGGATAGTTGAAGGATTTAAGATATTTTTTTGGGTTAGAAATCACTGGGGCTTTTCCAAACGAGTAACGTATTTAGATTGATATATATCAAAGGGGGCATTTGAGCCAGACAGGTGGGCTTCCTATGGTGGAAACATGATGACCAAATGAGAGGGAGAGAGGGATGTCCACCTAAATCCCTAGGTTTCTTATCACTGTCTCTTTGAATAGGAATACCACTTATAACATACTAGGTGGGAGCAGCTTTGTGCTAAATGCTACTGTGCTGCACTTATTTACATTTAGCTTGAGACCACCTTCAATACTCTCAAATATGTGCATATTCCAGCCCTAGATAGAGCAGTTTGGTATCAGTAGATGAACAGATAACAGCGACCAGTCTGCATTCATCAACAAACTTGGTCATCTACACTACATAAATATCAGCTTGAATGCCTGCAAAATAAAAGCCAAATAGGACAGGGCCCAGTACTGATCCTTATGTTATCTCACTAGTTACGATTTTATATTTAGAGGGGGTACAAGTGACTTTCACAACTTGGGATCTGTTGGATAATCAGTTGTGAAGCCGAGTAGGGTTTATATTAAGTTTGTCTAATTTTTCAATAACACCAGCGTGGTTGATCATAGGATCATAGGACATTACTAGGCTATTGGCCCTGATGCCATTATAAGCCTAGCCAAGAGTTTAGACCATGTTTAGGCAAGTCATCACCCAATGCCCCTATTCAGAAGGGACATGGGTGGAGTCCCAGGGATGTATTTTCTGTTTCCCATCCAGATATCCAGGTTGTACTTAAAGAGGGGTAAAGACATACTCTGCTTTATGTGGAGAAGGAGTCTATTCCACAGATGGGGGAAATCTGGGACACAAATCTGTCCCTCCAAGTCCTATTGATGTCACAGACCAGGTTGAGGTTGCGCATGCTGGTTTCTTGAGTGGAGGTTGACTTGCAGATATGCAGCAGTCCCATCAAGGTGGGGTCGGAGATCGCCTTGTATGCCAGACAGAGGTCACCTCTGAAGAGTCTGTATGGAACTGAGTAGAGGGATAGGGCTTTTAGCCTATCTGTGTATGGTAGATTTCTGAGGCCCTGGATTCTCCTGGTGAGAAACCTCTGTGGTCTCTCCAGGTTCTGCATGTGCTTTGCGAGGTACATGTCGATTGGGGCATTGTACTCAATAGTGGGCCTAATAAGGGAAGAATACAAGAATGTTATGGCCTCCTTGTCCCTGGATGAGATACCTTTACTTTCTCAGAGCTTAATAGAAAGCTTTCTGTACAATGGAAGCAACACTGTTGTCAAAAGTCAGCTTGCTATCAACCTGGGTGCCCAAATCCCTCATGACTGATTGCATGCTTACGGTGTTGTTATTAATGTGATAATTTTTGGGGTCATTACAAAAAATGCATCATCCCCTTTGGGGAGAGTATTCAGCTTGAGGCCATGTTTCTGGCACCAGTAATTTGTTTAGGTGAAACTCTCTTGGAGGATGTCCACATCACTAGAGGAATTGATGACAGTGCCCAGCTTGCAGTCATCTGCAAACTTGGTCAGCCATAGCCCACTGGTTTTGGTCTGCACCTCAGAAAAGTATATCCCAAATAACACTGGCCCTAAGACCGAACCCTGGGGTATGCCACTCATTATGGGTCTACTACTTAAGGTGGCTTCCCCTATTTTGATTAAATGGGTTCTATCAATGAGCCAGTTAGCTACCCATCTGGTAACGTACAGATTGATGCCTAGTTGAGAGTGTTTATCTATTATGTCCAAGTGGGGAATAGTGTCGAAGGCTTTGGCCAGGTCAAGTTAGGTGGTGTGCACTGTCATCCCCTCATCCACGGCTTTGGTGACTGTCTCAAAGAAGTTCACCAAATTTAACAGATATGACCTCCCGTTGATGAAGCCAAACTGTGTGGGATTGAATGTTTGGAGGTTGCCAATGTCCTTGTTAATGAGGTCCACGATAATCCGTTCCATGGCCTTGCAGATCAGGCTAGTTAGGATGGATAGTTCTATAATTTCCTGGATCACTGGACACTCCACAATAGTATCAAAAGCCTTGGTTAGATGAGGATAAAAAGAGTTCATGGAAGAAATACAGTCTGCAGCCTTTGTATCCTTTTTTCCTAAGAAGTTTACTAAGTTCCTGAGCAGGACCTGCCTTTCACAACATCAAATAAATTAGAGGTCTAGATTAGTTAAATTGCCTATGTCTGCATAGATGAGTTCTGCTATAGTACTTTTAATGGCTTTGCATATAATACTGGTGAGACTGATGCACCTATAACTGCCTGGGTCTATAGTAGGATCAGCCTAGCCTTGTGTAGGTGAGCTCTGCAAGCAATGGGAACAAACCATGTAGATAGGCTACGGTTGAACAGTTAAAGTACAGGCTCAGATGATGCATACATTTAATGGTACTGATGAAAATGCAGCCTGGTATGTTATCTTGTCCCATAGAAATATTATGTGACCTTTAACAAACATTCCAAGACTTGTTTAAATGTGATTTCATGGGAAACTAATTTTTCAGAGACATTGAGGTAACAATGTGGACAGGGGCTGTTAATATATCAGCTATATCCTTAAGATCAAAATGTGTGATATTGTCATAGGTGAGCTCAGTGTTATTCCTTAATTTTCTGAATGAACTGAAGAAGGATTTACTGTTTCCTGTGGTACCTGTAGTGCCTTTAACTTTGTGCTCTGCTTTACATTTTTAATACTGTACTTCAGGTCCTTGCTGGCATGTTTCTGTGTGGCCTTGAGACGGGCATGGGGATTTCTTAGTACCTTTCATTATTTTCTTATTTTATTTAGCAGTAAGTGTAAAGCATAAACAACCACCATTGGTAACAGAGAAACTTTAATGGGATGCATGTGGAACACAAATTTTGTTGTTCCGAATGGAGTGAGTAATGTATCTGTGCAAAATGGTCCTTTAATTCAGTTAGGTCATTTTAAAATGATCTCTTGGAATGTGAGGGGTCAGAATCTTTCTGTTAAAAAGCTAATGTCTTTTCAAAATTGAAATATATGAAGGTGTGTATTGTTTTATTACAATACACTAAACGAAAGAAAGCTGCAATCAGGAAATGCATCTCATACTAGAATGGCTGGGGGTGGGGTATTCCATAGTAAGCTTGTCTAAAAGTGTGGTTCCTGTGCTGTTTGTGTAACACTGAATTATGTAAAATTAGGTGAACTGACAGGCTGGGCATATGATGCATTGTCAAAGTTTGCACATCAATAAAATTGTTGTTGTGGGATGTTTTTGTTTTCCTAGTGTGGGAGACCCTATAGGTTTTGATTCTTTTATAGAAGTTCTGGATAATCTTGGGGAGACATCATCCTGTAATCAGACTGGTTTTAATTTCAACAACCAAAATGGGTACACACCAGCAGAAGAAAACCAAGGTAGTCCAAAACACAGGTTTATTCAAAACATACAGCTGAGCACTTTCATCTGTTACATGAACCAGACTTCATCAGAACAACTCCCTTACTTAACACTTCCCTTTTATACCCTTCCTAATTAATCAGTTACTCAATTTTAATTCATTCCATTTAAAAACACATACCCTGAATATGTAAAAAATGTTAATGCACTTAATATACTTAATAATAAATAGTTGTACACTTAAATAACACACAAAACAATCTATAAAAAACAATCTATAAAAAATAACCATATTTTTTCATCTTCAATACACTTGATAAACTGGTGCATTCATTTATACCTGGGTAAACAGTGGCATTCAACTTCAGCTGCCAACGTAATTCACATGCATCTAGATGTTCAGGTGTAACCCTACCTTGTACATCATTAATAATGTGTTAAACAACCAAGAAACAAAACATGTGACTACTATGTTTCTCTATATGCCTACTCAATGCATTGGTTTTCATCCCTTTTACTATATCCGAGGTGTGTTTATATATTCTTGTTTTAAATGCCCTGGCGGTTTTACCCACATAAAATACAGGGCTGTCTAAACACTTAGCTAAATACACCACATTCTTAGAACAACAATTATAATGTGGGTGGATATATATTTTATAACCATTCAACACAAAAAGGTGGCTAGTTTCTAATAAATGTGTACATTGGTTACACCCCCCACACTTGAAAGTACCACTTTTTTGATTTAAATACATATCCTTCAAGTGTATACCATTCATTTCCAGTAAGTTTTTAAAATTAAGATATCTTTTAAATGTAAAAACTGGTACTTTCCCAAACCTACTTAACAAATCCTGATCAGCTGTCAGTACAGCCAGGTTTTCTTTAAAATTGCACATACACTTGTAGTGTCCCTGTTGTATGTGCAAACAAAAGAAAATCTACCATTGCTAATCCTAGAGATTATGTCACTTGTTGTACTCATTGGTGCTGTACCTCCCATTTCCATCCTTCCTGAAATGGGTAAATAAATATTATTATTCATTTTCCCAACTATTTAATTTTTAATTTTGGTCAGTAAGGGTTTAGGGTAGCCCCTATTTATAAACATGCTCTCAATAAATTCCATTTCCTGATAAAAGTCCTGATCTCTTGTAGTCATTCTTGCTGCCCTCACCATTTGGCCTTTTACCACAGCTCTCTTTTGATATGGTGGGTGGCAGCTAGAATAATCAAGATATGAGTTAGAAAATGTGGACTTTCTAAAGATTTTTGAAATCAGCATGTTCAGTTGTTTATCAACTGAAATCTCAACATCCAAGTATTGGATGACCTCTGCACTAAATTGATGTGTAAACTTTAAAAATCCACCCAAATCATTAATATAATGAAAACAAATTCATCTAATAAAGTTAAATTTCCACACCAAATGAAAAAGATGTCATCCAAAAACCTTGTATATTTCGTAATATATTGAGCATAATTACTGTTAAAGACCATATTAGATTCCCAGAAGGACATTACCAAATTGGCAAAGGTGGGGGCACATGGTTTTAATTTCAATGGGGTTCTAGACACAATAACCTAGATAAAATTCCTTGGGGTAGATCTTGGCTGACAAAACATTACAAAAAGTTAATAGACTAGCAGAAGGAGTTTTATATTTGTGTATACAGACACTTTACCTTCTTTGCTCCATCTATGGGGGTGGTTGGCAAAACTTTTTTTTGTCTCTCAAGTTCAGTTTTCTATCTTTTATTCTGCTGGTCCAATTTCAGACACCAGTCTTCTCAGTCTACAGCATGGTGGTCATAACAATGCAGTATAATATTTGAGGCAGAAGGGGTATATGAGTTGGATGACTATGTCTTCATTCATGGATTACTCAGTCATGGAATTACCACTGAGATATGGAAGAAACATTTACATTATACGTAAAACAACTGCAGTTAAGAAAGAAGGGAGAGACGGAACTCTAACAAGGTGTAAATGAAGATATTAGATGATAAAACTTGGAGGTTGGAATGACATTATGTAAGAGGGACTTATCAAGAAGAGTGTACTGGATCTTTAAATCCATTTCACTAAATGTGTATGTTATGAAATGTAATGTGCTTTGCCTCAGGAGAAATGTGTTTTATATTTGAAAACTTTAACTTAATCATCATTGATGTTAACAGATGCACACTGTTAGTTATCTTCAAGATGTCCAGAAAACCCTCAGAACTTCTGCAAGAGAAGTAAATTCATCATGATCAAATTTTTAGAAACTTTCCTTGGCTGGGAACAGGGAACAGGTCTGTACTGACCACCTTTTCTTTGCAATGTTCACTTGGCCTAGCCTTAAAATGCATGACTTCACAATTCTTAAACCTATGGTGCTAGGAGATAGGTCTTTCAGGCAATCAGTGCTCTGAGTTTGGGTTAGGATCCCGGACTCAAAAGCATTCTCATTGTCACTCTTCTATTCAGGAACAAATAGTTAAGCCTTTGTGGGTTCTGTTCAAGCAGCTTTATTATGTACACATACATCAGGATTGAGGCTTAATAACTTTAACTTAGATAAATTTATAAACAAACTAGCTATTGCACTCATGCATGCTAACTCTCTGGCTGCACTCACAAAATGGCACTGAAACTATCATATACCGACCTTGAAATGCTTCTTAAAGGTACAATGTACACACACTATTCTACACTCATTAATCTCACTAAGATTTTTAAAAGACAGTTGAGGAGTCCTCTTCTGTCATTGTTTAACAAATACACAACTCAGTGGTATTTACCTTATTCATTTTGGGTGGTAACGTTAGTCACTTTTGCTTAACATGGTAAGCTTCTTATACCTATCTCCCTGTTCCCATCTGAAACGAAGATACTGGCTAGGATTTTGACAGAATAGCTGCCAAAACCAGCTGGAGGGAATACCCTGAGAAAGCTTTGTTAAACACTGAAATAGTAGCTGTGATCTACTATGTCTCTGTAATATACTGTTATTGAGCCATTAACTACACAATCATACTTGCAGTTTTAAAAGTACTGTATTTCATTTTTTCTGTTACCTAATTGTTTCACTGAATAGTGTGCTGTGTGTCTCTCTGCTGTAAGAGGGGGTGGTGGTCATTTCACTTCTTTGTTATCTGATATTTAACTGTTAGCCTAGAGGGCTTCCTCTGTACTTTAAGTGCTAGCCACAAAGTCTGAGAATTCATTTTATGCTTAACTTCTGAGAGACTTGGTTGGCTACAATCACCTGCATTAGAAGATGAAGTTAAGTGCAAACTTGCTGTATTGTATTTTAGTCTTCTGTTAAGTACAAACTTGCAGTTTTAAAAGTACTGTATTTCATTTTTTCTTTTACCTAATTGTTTCACTGAATAGTGTGCTGTGTGTCTCTCTGCAGTTATTTCCCCACCCACCCTCTCTCTTCTTGTTTTGGTGTTGTGTTGGTGGCTCTGGAATTGCCCGTCCCTCCTATAATTCTGTATTTGAACACTCTTCCTAAGTCCATCTCATTTGCTCACTTAACCAAGTACAGTGAGATCATATTCTGAGTCTAGTTTTCATTCTACTTAATACAGAGAGAAGATTTGAGAAGGCCAACCCACGTAGGTTCTTCCTTCCTCTCTCCTTGCACTTTACAAACAAAAAAAAAAATAATTGCACTCTATTCATCTGCTTTTACTGTATTTGTGTTTCCTCCTACTTTATTTTGCTTTTGCCTCTTCTTTAAAGTACTCAATTTTATTTATTCTGCTGCATTTATTACTGCTTGGTAGTAGCCTGATTAAATTGTAACTGTTATTCTTAAGTCTTTTGGCTTAAGCACTTGGGCTTCAAACCAGTTGTTTTAAATTAAGAAGGTTTATGGTTTGCACTGTTGTGGCAGGACAGGTAGCTTACATTATTCTAAGCTGGGAATTGCTGATTGAAGGCTCAGTGTCTGCTATTCTAAAAGTGTGTTAGTTCTGGTTTAAGCACTTGGGCTTCAGGCCAGTTATTCTACATTAAGAAGGTTTGTGGTCTGCACTCTTGTGGGAGGAGAGGCTAGATTCTGCCCTTCTGAGCTGGGATTTCTGGTCACAGGCTTATTGTGCCTGCTTATTTGAACTGTTTCTTTCTGAAATTGGTGTGCCTTGTTGCTGTAGCATAGACCAGATTCAAGCCTGCTGAATCTAGCTTTGTTTGTATAACTTGAGCACTGATCCAGACCATCTTTTTTTAGAGAAGGTTCCCCTGCACCTTAGTAGCAGGAGTGTGCAGTTAGAACTTGTCTGATTGAAGACTGCTGGAACAGGGCTAAGTTTTGAGCTTTTTGTCTGGTTAATTGGGCAACTTGTTTAAATCAATTTGTTTATTTTCTATTGTTTTATATATATATATATATATATATATATATATATATATATATATATATATATATATAAATGCACTTTATTCATCTGCTTTTACTGTATTTGTGTTTCTTCCTACTTTATTACTAGGGGCATTGACTACAACTCTGACCTGAGATATATAACAATATGTATCCTTTTCTGTGCATTTAAAGTTTTTTTTTGATTGTATCTGCTTTATTTTCTAAAAAAAAAAAAACCCAAAAAATATACTTGTTTCCTGCCTTTCTAAGCTAGTATAGTCCAGTTTTCAGGTTAGTGCTGAATTCAGGGCTGTGTTGCAAATCTCTGTGTTTGCCCATACCTTACTTGGATAGAAGGAAGTTTCTCTGTTCACCTGTGAGAGAGGGGAGCTTTGAGCAGCCTATCTGTCCCTGGAGGAGTGGTTTCAGCCCAGAAATTAGTAGTTTATTGGCCATTTTGGGATCATTTCTATCTCTTTCATTTCCCTGCTATAAAAGCCGCATTTGCTTGGTTTTGCATGCCGGGTAGTGCCAGTTAGCTAGGGTATAACTATTCCCAGCTCCACAAAGTCTCCTCTTCGATTTTTCCCTTGGAACTAGACAAACGTTCAACTTAAGCACACAAGCCATTCATTTCTCAGCCCAGCACTTGCTCAAAACTCATAGCAAGCACTTATAAACCCTAGCACTAGACCCCCTATACTGTACAGAAGGACAAGCCTCTCTATTCAACTTTACCAGCCATTCAGTAAAACAGTTCACTGTATCTATCCAGGCATGTCCAAAGGTCACTTTCAGGTGTACTCTCCAGTTCAACTGGTGAATCACGGCATTTTGAGGCAATGTTACACAAACTGGAGGCTAAGCTCTATCAACCCAAGACTGGATCAGACAGTCAAGAGGAGAAGGGAAATACTTGCATCACCCCACCAGTCTCACATAGACCCATTAAACCAGCACAGGCAAAAAATACACATGTTGTATCTTTTGGCTTTTCCTGGTTAGGGGTCACCACAGCGGAACTCCGGTCTGCTAATGATTGGCAGTAGATATTTACATACCGAGTTGCCAGCTCTGATGCACAACCTTCAACGAAGATACGCCCATTCACGCATGTCTCCACACAGAAGATGCTTTAGCTGAGAATTGAACAGGACAACATCTTACTGTGAGGCAACAATGCTACCGCAGCACTACCACTGCAGTCGGCAAAAAACACACATAAATACACAAAAACATACTCGGAGGCTCTAAATAAAAATCTGCAAAAGCAACAGAAACCTCCAAAGCAGACATCCAAGCAACCTCCACCCCCCAGCACAAACCATGAAACACATACTTTACAAACCAGTGTGCCACGCAATCACAGCCCTTAAATCAAAATAATATACCCAACATACTAGTAATAGGTGACTCTATAGTCAAGGCACACTGATGTCCCACTCATTAGGCTGAATAAGGAGAAGGTT
This sequence comes from Protopterus annectens, assembly GCF_019279795.1. Classification (NCBI taxonomy): domain Eukaryota; kingdom Metazoa; phylum Chordata; order Ceratodontiformes; family Protopteridae; genus Protopterus; species Protopterus annectens. The sequence goes on along the minus strand of NC_056733.1, from coordinate 1,837,911,788 downwards.
ACTGTTAGCTGCCTGTCGGGTGCCAGGATCCGTCACATAACACAAACACTCAGGTCACTCCAGAACAAGTACAAATACAATCCTGTCATTGTCCATGTTGGTGTGAATGACCTGAGCCATACCTCCCTGGACTGCATGAAAAGAGACATGGATGAGCTCTCTGATCACATAGCCAAGGCCGGTATGACTCTGACCCTAAGTAGCATCCTGCCCTCACCAAGAATGATACCACGGTATAAAGAAAAAATGATCAATTTCAACAATTGGCTACGTTTCTGGTGTCATTCAAAGGGGATCCAGTGTCTGTCTTCCTGGGATGACATGCTCAACAAGCCATGCTGCTTCGCTAGAGATGGCTTGCACCTGATACCCTTAGGCTTTCGAATACTGGCCAAGGCTCTTGCCACCCCCATAGTGCCTTTTTTAGGCAAGGCTCAAAAGACAAACACACTGCCATAAATAGCACAAGTAACAAAAAACTGAGGGTAATGCTACTCAATGCCAGAAGTCTAAACCTCAAAATGCATGCACTCAAGGCACTCCTGAGTATGGAGAAAATTGATATATGTGCAGAAACAGAAACCTAGTTTAAGGCTCCAGAGTGCACCTCAGCACTATCAGGTTACAACGCATACCATACATTTTGGCCACAAAACCTGGACTGAAATACAAAAGGCGGGAGCGTATCCATATTCATCATGGTTACCCACACCTCCAGGTTAGTGGCACAGCATGATGCTTCAGAGATCATCCACGTGCAACTAACAATGGTCAAAACTGCAATTCAAATTGTAGCTTGCTACAGATCACCCACCATGTCCCAGGACCCCCATTCAGCATTTCTGGAAACACTGGGAAACATAAAGGTCCTACCAAACACCCTAATATTGGGTGATTTCAATTACCCAAACATTAACTGGGAGAACTACTCAAGTACTACTCCCTTGCCCAACATTTTCTAGAATTTGTAAACTCAAATGCCCTGGATCAACTGGTCAACACTCCCACCAGAGGTGACAACATATTGGACCTGGTCATCACCAAGATGGGCAACCAGTGTTCCACACCAGAGGTCAACCCCTCACTTGTTAGATCTGACCATAAACAAATCACTTTGGATATCCACATTCTGCCCCCACCCCCGGACAAGGAAACTACCATGAAAAACTTCAAAAGCAAACGTCATGTTACTTAAGACCGAGGTGGAAAGTTTCAAAGCCCCCATGCTAAAGAATAATGCTGTCCAAGCTGCAAAATCCTATACTAATGCATTCTACGGGCACCTACAAAAATGCATGGATCGTGGTATCCCAAGCAAAACCAAGACTCACTCCTCCAAGAAAAGGAAACCAGTCTGTTGGACCCCTGCCATAAAAAAGCTATACAATAGAAGGAGGAAACTAGTACAGAAGAAAGTAAAATCCCAATAAGGGAAGACATCCCTGATCTGTATCAGCAAGAAACTATGATCCCTCATAAAATCATCCAAGGTGAGCTTCAAAAGAAAAATTGCCAAGGACTCCAAAGATAACCACAAGTCATTCTTTAGCTATGTCAAGAATCTAAGTGGCAATGCTCAGATCTGCTCAGAGTTAGTGCAGAACGGCACAAAATACACTGAACCAACCGATATCGCCAACATCCTGGCAGACAGGTTCAATGCAAACTTCACCCCCTCTCACCCCCAAAAGGGGTTAAAACAGCCCTCTCCAAAGCCAAAAACACAGCATCAATGGGACCGGACAGTGTCCCAAGTTGTGTCCTACACAAGCTCAAAGATGAACTAACCCCTCATCTAAACACACTGTTCAAACTCAGCCTCTCCACAGGCTATGTACCCATAGAGTAGTGCACAGCAATGGTTATTCCACTCCACAAAGGTGGAGCCACAATAGACCCTGGGAACTATCACCCTATAAGCCTGACTAGCTTGGTCTGCAAGGCTATGGAGCGCATCATCATGGAACTCATAAACAGAGACATTGGGAACCTCCAGACACTGGACCCTACCCAGTTGGCTTTGTTAAGGGCAGATCCTGCCTCCTAAACCCTGTAGACTTCTTTGAGACAGTTACCAAGGCTATAGATGAGAGAAACGTGGTACACACAGCCTACCTAGACCTCACAAAGGCTTTTGATGCCATTCCCCATTCTGGTATTATAGACAAGCTCACCATCCTGAACATACACCCCTACATCACAAGATGGGATGCCAACTGGCTCATGGACAGAACCCCCATGGTGTGAGTTGTGGGAACTAGGTCTGACTCTAAACCGGTTACAAGTGGCGTTCCCCAGGGCTGAGTCCTAGGACCCCTCCTGTTCGGCATATACTTCTCAGAGGTACAGGCAAGCACAGGAGGACTATGGCTGACCAAGTTTGCAGATGACTACAAACCTAGGGGCTATAATTGACTCTCCAGCTGACACAGACATCCTCCAAAAGGGTCTCACTGAGACGGAAACATGGTGTCAAAATTATGGCCTCAAGCTAAATGCTAAAAAGTGCATAGTCATCCCCTTTGGAAAAAACAAACTACCTACAAACTACCACACAGGTGATGGTCCCCTAAATACGGAAGACATAATAAGGGATCTGGGGACCCAAGTAGATAGTAATCTCTCCTTTGATAATCACATTGCCAAAGTGGTCAGAAAATCCTTCTATGTGGCCCACCTAATCAAAAAAGAGTTCGCATCCAGATCAAAAGAGGTCATTGTGCCCCTCTACTCATCACTCATCAGACCCATCATAGAGTACAATGCCCCATTTGGGATGTACCTTACAAGACACCTGCAACAGCTGGAAAGACCACAGAAGTACCTCACCCAGAGGATCACTGGCCTCAAACAGATGCCCTATGCAGCTTGACTGAAGAAACTCCAGCTGTACTCGGTTGCATACCACCTACTCAGAGGTGATCTCTGCCTGGCATTCAAGGCCATGTCCAACCCAGAATTGATGGACATTCTCCGCCTAAAGAAAACCATATCCCCTCGAGCCACATGCTCCAGGGATCTAAACCTCACCACAACAATAAATAGGACATGCTGGAGGGATAGATTCCTGTCCCATAGACTTCCCATGCTTTGGAACAAGATTACAATCTACATTAGGCAAAGTTCCTCGCTAACACCCTTCAAGAGAAACCTTGACGAGTGGATGAGAAACAGAAAGTTCACCCTGGGGATCACTTCAGTGACTCTGCTGGACAGAGGCACAGGGAACTAGTCGAAGGGGGTGGTGAAAGCCAACACATTCTGGCTAGGCTTATAAATGCCTTCAGGCAGATAGCCTAGTACCTACCTATGAACCTATCCTCCATCTCTTTTTCATTGATTTCAATAAAGCAAACTATTCCCTTGAGATGGAATTTTCTGTTGGGAGTATTAGTCACATTTAGGATTGGGGGAAATTGTCTATTTTGGTACAAACTGTCATATTTTCAACCAGTATTTCAGGCCATCACCAAAAGCTTATGTTTCCACCCATTCCTCCTTGTACTGGGTACCATTCAGGGATGCTCCTGTTGTTGCTGCTATTCATCCTTGCTGTAGAATACATGAGTTTATACATTTGGGAGCACCATCTGAAATGCAGATTTCACTTTGTGAATTGCCTATGAGTTATTGATGTGTGCTATGCAAATGACTGTTTTATGCCTTTCTCAACCAGCTGAACATATTTGCTCAGTGACTGAGTTGTTAAATGATATCATGATTTTGCTACCAGCTGTAGTTCTCACTCCTACAACCCTAGTTAAGCTTAGAAATGAGCTGCCTGTCTCCACATAGGTATCCTCTCTACTATATATAAGGCTTCAGAAAGATATGAAGGTTTTTCATGAAGAATGTATAAAGGGGAACAAATCCTAACTCAGTGCTCCTCAGTAACAGATGTGCTTAAGATTTCTGCCCTTGGACTGGAATTAAGGCCCTGCTGAGTAAAGCTTTTAACATTTTTAAGAGACTTCACTTTTGACAAATCGTCCCAATTGTTTATGGATTAAGAGGTCAGGGAGGAGAATTTTTTGGAGGTGTCAGCAACAAGGAGCTGATTATTTACATACCATTTAGTCACATCCTGATAACCAGGGTGTATGAGCTAGGGTACACACAGTTACTTTGTTAACAGTCTAGCACTAAAAACCTTCATCCAACTCTCTTAGAGAGAAAATCCTAGTTATTGGGCATTTATAATGGGAAATAGCTCTGAATTATATTTGTTTTTAATATTGCCAAATATAACCCTGCTGATAATACAAGAACTGTTTTGTTATGGAAAGGCAGATAACTGTTACACTATCAGAATGAGTTCTGTTTAATCTTCTTTTACATTTGCTACTGTGATGGATACAGAAAAATCTCATTCAAACCACCAAAGTATGTGACAGGCAGAGGTGTAGGCCTTAAATCCAAAATAGCTTTAACCAGTTTTAGTCATGGATGGAAAGGGTTTGAATTTATTTATTTATTTATTCATTTATTTATTTCAATTGGTTGACTGGGTAGGTGGGCTGGTCAATTGACCTTTTGCATCCACGACCCTGGTACAGTGACACAATATTTACAGTAGGTATGACATTACAGAAAATTACATATTAATTCAAGAGAAATAAGACCACGGAAATATGCTAGGAATGCACTTCAAATATATTAAGTAAATGGGTGTACTTCAGTTCACCGAAAACATTTTTTTTTTGAAAAACAGAATTAAGAACCCATTTCAGCGAAAGTGCACTTTCGTGAAATCACCAAACCAGACATAAAAAAAAACACTGCACCAATGAAGCACAGTATAGAGGGGATAAGTAACTATACCTGTTTTCCCACTGTAGTGCAATCTCGGAGTTAGTATATATAAGTAGCGGAGGTGTATGCCTGTTTGCAGTTTTTTTGTTTTTTTATCTTTTATGTCTGGTTTCGCTGAAATGGCTTCATATGTCTGTTTTTCGAAAAAATGCATTTTCATTGAACAGAAGTAGACCCAAGTAAATATATACAAACAAATTAATTTACCTAGTTATATACACAGTTATTAACATATAAAGTAAGAGGCTTAATGAAATTTACCAAATCCAAGTTTGAGGCTAAAATAGCTTCCCAAATTAAAATAATCATAAGGCATTTTTAGTTATGTTCTAACTTTACTCCTATTTCACCCCTTCTGTTCCTTAAGATATACCTGAAACTGGCTTGCCTCCAGCTGTCACACAAGACCAAGTCATAAAAGTGCTATCAAATGCTAAAAATACTGTATTGATGGGTCCTAACAATATCCCCGGATGCATCTTAAATCGTGTGAAGTATGATTTAGCCACACCCCTAACAATGCTATTTAGTCTCAGCTACCATACATGATTTATATCAAGTGAATGGAGAACAGCTACAGTCATTCCCCTGCATAAAAGAAGACCTTCCACAGACCCAGACAATTAAAGACCCATAAGTCTGGCCAGCCTCATATGCAAAGCCAATCATGGAACTAATCAATCAAATGGTAGGGAACCTCCAAACACTGGACCCATCTCAGTTTGGATTCTCCAAGGGCAGGTCATGGTCACTCAGCTTGGTGGATTTTTTTTTAAAGATCACCAAAGCAATGTATGAAGGCAAAATGGTACACACTAAGTACCTCGACCTGGTCAATGCCTTTGACATAATTTCTCACTCAGGCACAGTAGAAAAGCTAAATAAACTGGAAATAAATCCATATTTTATCTTCTGTATTGCTAACTGCGCCACAGATAGGATATAGGAAATCATCAATGGAGTCTCTCAGATTTCTGTGCTGGGACTTCTGTTTGGCATCTACTTTTCTGAAGTAAAAGCCAATAGCAAAGGACTCTGGCTGACTATGTTTGCAGATGATTCCAAGCTAGGACCAGTCACTGAATCCCCAAATGACTTGGCCATCCTGTAGTAAGTTTTGTCCCAAATAGGTAACTGTTGCCAAAATCATGGACTGAAACTAAATCCTAAAAACTGCATTTTTGTATTCTCTGGGAAGTCATCTAGCCTAGGGAACTACTTTGTTGACAGTACACCCTTAAGAGCTGACCCAGTTGTTTTGGTTTTGGGAGCTTATGTGGACAGTGACTTAACTTTTGATCAAGATGTGTCCATTGTTGTACGAAAGCCCTTCTGTGTTGCACAGCTTGTAAACAAAGGGATTATGTCTAGATCTAAGTATGTCATTGTCCCCCTTTACTCAGCTGTCATTAGGCCAGTCACTGAATATATTGCCCCCTTTATCATGTATCTGTCCAGAAACATGCAACAACTGGAATGCCCACAGAGATGCCTTACTAAAAGGATACAAGGCCTAAACAACATGTCCTACATGGATTGACTCAAAGCTTTGTCACTATACTTTGTATCCTACAGACTGCTGTAAAGTGACCTGTGTCTGGCTTACAAGGCATCCTCTGTCCCAATACTGATGGAATTACTATACATCATAAAAATCAGATGACATCAGGAATACTCTGTTTGGGGGTCTAAACCTCTTCTGCAACATCAACAGAACAGTTTGGAGGGACAGGTAATCCCCATCCACATAATACAAAGCTTATCCCTGTCCATAGTCAACTGCAACTTGAATCCATGGATGGGAAACAGAAAATGTAACCAAGGACTGCCCCCTGTACTACTATTGGACAGAGGCAGCTCTTAAATGCGTAATGCGTTATCTCATGGCTTTGAAAGTTGTATTGCTGTGCATATCCTAACTACAAAAAAAAAAAAAACATTTATTACTATTATGTATATATCTCTGATCTGATGTACCTTAATTATTTCTGTATCATGGACTTTGAATTTTATGTATTGTTTAATTGTCTGTAACTAGAGCTTTTCTCCTCGGTACTGAAAATGGGTTTCTTGTCCAGCTGGACTAACCCAGTTAACAAATGTCAATAAATAAATAAATAAATAATTATTTATGGAGTCTATGTCCACTTTTAACTTACTTTTATCTGAATACCAAAGCCAGGCAAGAACAGAGACGACCCAACTTATAGACTGGTGGTAGCAAGTGAAGGTTCCCTTATTGAAGCCGCAGCCATTTACCTTGATTACTTCTTGAAACCTTTAGCAGAAAAGAATAAGTTATACATAAGAGATTCAATGGATTTTTTGAGGAAAATAAAAAACATTGCAGTGGAAGCTAACAGTATTTTATTAACTATCAACATGGAATCCTTGTACACAGTGCTCCCTCACAATTACTGTATAACAGCAGCTATGGAATCTTTTAAGAAACATAATAAGGTACACAGGCACAACTGTAAAAATTAAGCAAGTTAATTAATGTTGTACTGGACTTTAATTTCTTTACTTTCAATGGCAAACACTACAAACAAAAAAACTGGTATAGCAATGGGGCTGCCATGGCTCCCAGCATAACTAACATAGCCCTGGGCAGGTGGGAGGAGGACTTTGTGTTAAACAACATAGACTACATGTAGCATATCACATGCTATTTACATTATATTGATGACATTTTTATTGTGTGGGAAGGTGACACTTTTCAGCTTGGAGATTTTATCACTTACCTCAATCAAGCAACCTTCCTTCCTGAAGTTTACCTCTTCCTATAGCTATACTTCAACCACTTTCTTAGATAGGAAGATTTCCAAGGACACCAAAAATAACAGAATCACCACTGATGTATTCAGAAAACCAACAAGGGTTAACTTATTACTCCACAGTAAAAGTCTGCATCCTGCAAAAAAACAAGTATAATGTGGTGAAGTCCCAGGGCTATAGATTAAGGGTCTATATTACATTATCGAAGTTTCAAAACTTCGAATGTGATATGATTGACACCATATAATTGAAGTCTTGAAACATTGAAAATGTAATAAAACACAACCTACAAAAACAAACCATTTAAATGCTCTAAACAGGGGTCAAGACCCCCTGCACCCCCCACACCCCCTGCTACTTAAATATACCAACTTTGAGATCGCACTATAGTGCAGAAAAGGGAAATCTTCCCTTTCCACACTGTACAGAGATCTCCATTAAAATATTTGAAGTTTTAAGACTTTGATCATATGGTGTTGACCATATCAGATTCGAAGTTTTAAAACTTCGATCTTCTGATATAGACCCATAGATTAATTAGAATTACTACAGAGATGGAGACATTTTTGAGAAACCTGAATAACTTAGAGAATTATTTTCTAGTGAGAGGCTATGAAGATGTTAAAAAGCATCTTGGAACCCATTATAGAACTAAAAAGGACTGAAGCACCTTCACTCAACCTCCCCAGCAGGAGAATGTTAAGAAATTCCACAGAGAATAACAAATGGAAAAATAGCTGCATCCTGACATACACTTTGGATTATCACAATATCAAAAATGTTATTGAAGAAAACTGGGCCATTGTCACAGGAAACCCTTTTCTGATTAACATCTTAAGTGAAGCCCCATCATTTTTTTACAGGAAGGCCAGGAACATTAGAAGTTTTATTGAATTTAAACCTAGACTATATGAGAGAAACACTAAAAGATGTGAAGCTAATTATACATTTTGTATATTTATACAGCAAGGTGATAGTTTTTATTGGCCTTATTTAAAGAAAATCATTAAGACAAGTGCAGAGGGCGACTGTAACACTACAAAAGTAATTTACAGGGTACAGTGCAATAAATGAGATGCATTTTATGTGAGCAAGACTGTAAATAATCTTAAGCGTAGGATTTCATGTCACCTGGCAGAAATCCACTCTGGATGTAAAAATAATGCACTAGCCAAACACCTTGCTCTTAATAAAAGACACACAGGTTTTAAGTACAAGATACTGGATTGCATAGACATAGGTGATCTTGAAGGAGACATCACAAATATGCTAGAGAAATATGAACTCATGTCGCAATTAAAACTGAACTCTTCTAGGAAGCCAGGACTAAACTACTACTGTTCACTTAAAAGTGTACTGGAACTTAAAATTAGTTATGTAAACAATGTGGCAATTTTCTATTTTATTTTATTTTATTTTATTTTATTCTTCCAGTTGGTTTTAAATACCATGTTAAATCAGTTTTAATTTAAGTATATATTTTGTTTCCATCATCATACATTTTTTCTTTTTCTTTTTTCTACTTTATTCAAAATGATGTGTAATAACAATACTAACTAATTATACAATAATATTTTTGTAGATAGATTTCACGGTTCTTGTACACAGACCTGAAGAAGTCTAGAAGGACAAAAGTAATCTTTGTTAACAATAAGTTATGGAAATAGAATATTATTTTTACATTGGATTTTTTGCATGCAAAGTGTATATGTATATATTTGTATATATATGTTTAGATTGCTATATGGTCTAAGGTTTATATATTTCCAGCCATGTAGTATATTGTCTTGGATAAAATCACAGACTTAATAATCTGGTTAAATAAGAGGTACCACATAATTATTCCTTTTATGTAAGGTACATAAGGGTTATATTATTATGACAGCTACTAAGTAGGGCAGGACCAGCTCGAATATCACACTGATGGGGAAAGGGATGTGAATTTACATGTATACCAATAACACTTTGTTTTACAGCACAATAAACCACCCCCTTGCCTGATAAAAAGTATATATATATATATATATATATATATATATATATATATATATATATATATATACACAGATATATATATATATATATATATATATATATATACACATATAGTTAGAAAGCTTGTGAGGAAACTGTTACTCTGTTATTTTTGTTTTACTTGGATCACTTGTCTGTGTAGTTAATAAATGATTTTCAGCTGGAAACAGACTGCCTACCCTGTTTGCATTACTTTTGAATATTTAGTAATTCTGTACAATATTTCAAATTATATATTTTTTATTATTTTTTTGACTTAGGACGAGTTTAAGTTTGCTACTTCTACTACCATTATCTGATCTGATTAATATAAAGTAATTAATTAGATATATATGGATTGAAAATCTTCCACACAGAGAAGTTGTTTCTTACACTGTTTTGTTTTTGGACCCACTCTACTTGTTTAGTGGGTTGTTTGAGACTTCGGGGATACCACAGAGAATACTTGTATTATAGATTTGAAAACACAAACATAATATGTATTTACTTTTAAAACATTTGCTAGAATGTACAAGTGAAAGACAATGAGCATAGCAACTGAAAACAAATACATGTTATTAAAATGAAACATTTATAAATACTGCGCACCTATTTAGATCTTTAAATAAAAGAAAACTTTTATCATTTGATATTTTTCACCCATTCTAGACCACAAAGTTGTTTTTTCCTGAAATACCACCAAAAATGTTGCTTTAGTGAAAGTGTATTTTTCAATCAAATCACCAGTTCTCTATTATAGCAGTTCATCTTCTTCTTCTTCTTTCAGCTTTTCCCGGTTAGGGATCGCCACAGTGGATCACCTGTCTGCTCTTGATTGGCAGTGGAATTTTATAGTGTCAAGTTGCCAGCCCCGCGCCCAACCTTCCACAGAAGGCACACACATGCACACACTCACACATAGGGCCAATGTAGAGTGTCCAATCCACCTACAGCCTGTCTTTGGGATGTGGGAGAAACCGGAGCACCCGGAGGAAACCCACACGACCACAGGGAGGACTTGCAGACTCCGCACAGAAGGCACCCTGGCTGAGGATCAAACCGGAGAGCCTCTTGCTGTGAGGTGGCATTGCTAACCGCTGCACCACTGCAGCTGCCCTATTATAGCAGTTCATCTACATGTGTATTATTGAAACCAATTTGGTGTCAGATTGTCACACTGTTGGACTGCAGTCCCAAGTCCCATTTTACACATTAGCTCAGCAGAACTACTCCAAGGGATTATGATATGTTACTACTGTAAAAGCCAAATTCCAAAGGACTTCGTTTCACTTACACTGAGATCAGGTATTTTACTACCTGGCCCCCAGTGTTACAGGGTCTATATTATAACACTGAAGTTCAAAAACTTCGAATGTTATAATATCAAACCCAGTAGAGCGAACGCTTGAACTAGCGATGCTGCAAAACACTGAATACTTTCCTAGGGGAAGTATTCACTGGGCCATTTCTGCAGCTTCGCTATTTCCTCAACTGTGGAGTGAAGGTTACGGACTGGGTTAAGGTAAGTGTGCGAATGAAGGTGAGTGTGCAATTGGACGTGGGTTAGGTGAGTTAGGGTTAGGGCGCAGGTCAGATAAATGGGCAATTGTGTGGACGTGAGGGTTAGGGTGGGGTAGGTGAGTTAGGGTTAGGGAGCGGGTAAGGTGAGTGTGCGATAGTTAGGGACCTTAGGGTTAGGGTTGGGTTAAGGTAAGTGGGTAGCTAGTGGTGTATGTCTGGTTTAGTGTAGGGTTTCGTGAAGTGTATGTGTGTGGATTATTTATTTTGGTGTGCTTGCATTGTGTGTATGTTTGTCGGAACAGCAAATTTTTTCCCTGGGAAAAAAATTCACTATTCTAACTGTTCAGTTTTCTGGTGTTTCGATTGAATGGGGTCGATATTATAACATTCGATGTTTTTAGACTTCAATGTTATAATATAGACCCGTGTTACATGGCAAGTATCATACAACAATTGGACAGGTGAAATTCTAGGTCAAGGTGTCCCACATGGTTCTGTCCAAGGCCCACACTTGTTTAGGTTGTATCTTTCAGATCTATCTTTTCCATCTGAAGTATTCTGCAGTGTGTATACAGCTGAGCTGAAAATGGATGAACTGAGTTTGAGTTTTTTCTAATCTTATCAACCAATTGGTTAATGATAGTTATAGAACTATAACTTGAATAAAAATATTTCTAAAGTCCAGGAAATAAAAAAATCTGAAATTCTTAAATCATGGATTGATTGTTACATTAGATTCAAACTTCAGTATGGGATAACAATATGGAAACTTTATAAGAAAACAAGCATAACTAAACTGGAAGGAGTACAGTGGAAATATACCAAGGTCATTCATAGTTGTGAAAATTTAAGTTATTATGAAATATTAAAATATCTTAACTTGTACAGTGTTTTATATAGACATTTAAGAGGAGACTTTTTCAGATAAATGGTCCTTAACTGAATCAACACAAGACAAATTTGGCATAATGGCTAAGGTCTTTGCCTCCCATGTACAAGGTACAAGGTTTGATCCTGACCCCTATTCAAGGCCTACTTGGGCTTTTCATGTTTTTCTTGTGTTTCTATGGTGTTCCTCCTAACTTCCAAAAACACGATGGGTGTTTCTACTGCATATTTATTCAATGGAGTTGTGGGCAGCATCACATACTCTAGATTGTTCCTAAGGGGGAAGACTTTGTGTAGACCAACTGCTTTGGGCATCAGCTATGATGTGCAGTGTCCTCTAGATAAGGGTTGGAGAGTTGATATTAATGTTGGGAGGTTGGTATAATAGTTAGTGTTTACCTTACAGCTACAAGGTACAGAGTTTGATTCTCACATTTGGAAGGGAAACTGACAAGTTTTAAAATAGCCCACAGGGACAGTTAATGGAGTTACCTATAAACCTGTATAAGGCATTTAGAGACACCTACCTCTGGAAATGTTTACAATTATCAAGAAGTAATAGAGAATCAGCAAACAGCATTTAAAAATGATTATATAGGAATGAAAGGTGTGTTAACTGATTCTCTGAGAAAGTAGCCGATGCATGGAATCAACTACCAAATTACATTAAAACAAACATTAGTTTAGATGTTTTTAAGAACAATCTGGGCATTTATTATGGGAGTAATTGTTCTGATAGTATTGGCAGGCTAGAAGACCATTATTGCCCATGCCCGAAACATTTTATATGTATGTATGTATGTATGTATGTATGTTTATAGATAGGCCTTACATGGAGTGAAATCACTTACACTGAGAGCAAATCTTTCAGAATTAGTATAGACTTACACTAAGAGCAATTGGTTTGGAATCTGGTCCTAAATGTTCTACCATCTATGTGGGTATTAACGTTTTTGTAAGACCACACCATCTCCAAACATTCCTTCTCTACAGTTATACATAATTCTTCTCTTGGCTAGATTGCCCAGCTAAGATATTCTTCTGAGTGCTGCTCTCCCTTTGAAGAAAGCTGGCAAGAACATCCCGTAATCCATAGTTTGAAGCATCTACCCACACAATAGCTTTTTGACTGTAATCAGTTCTGGCTCATATCAGAGGGTCACTTCTAGATGGACTGCTTATAATCCTGTGTCCAGATAATCATTTATTTATTTTATTTTATTTTATTTAACATTTGTTAACCGGGCAAGTCCGACTTGGAATGAAGCCAATTTTCAGCGAGGCACAGGGAGAAATGGTCTAGATAGATGCATGTCTTTGTAATGTGGGAGGAAACCAAATCACCTGGAGGAAACCCACACAAATGCAGGGAGGACATGCAGACTCTGCACAGAAGGCACCCCCAGCTGAGAATTGAACCGGAGAACCTCTTGCTGTGAGGCGACAATGCTACCACTGCACCTTGGCACTGTCGGCCATGTCTATCCTGTTCTTTTGACTAAGATTTATAAGAGGTGTGGCTACAGTACTATAGTTATGGAAAAACTTCCCATGGTGTTCTGTCATTCCCAGAAATCTCTTTACCTGTTTTCTGTTAACAGGGGTAGGTCATGCCCATATGCCATCTACCTCAGTAGACTGTGGCTAAATCTTATCACCCCCAACCCTGTGACCAAGGTATGATAATTTTGCCATTCTTACAAGCACATGCTCATTTGCATACAAGGGGATGGCATGTACTGAGCCTTTGTGATGCATGCCACACCTACATGTAAAGTGATCAGTTGGCTCTACCTCCTTGTAGAAAAGCAGATGCATGTGATCTGGTCTCCATCTGTATACTACCTCAGAGAGTGTAATCATAAGCAAAGAGAGACAAGGAGGCATATGCATCATCATTCCTCTCCTCCCCAGCACCAGTTCCAACAAGCATCTCAGCCATAATCAGGGCTTTATCCCCTGTGTCAGCAGAGTTGGCATCATAGCAAGCCTTTTCTTGTAGTTGTGATTGATCTAGTGATGTTGTGCCAACCCCATGAGCTGTACAAGATTATTCCTGAAATTAAAGACATACTTCATAAAAGATTCTTTGTGGAAATCACCTTCAGTCTCTCATGCATCATAACATAAGTCTAGAAACTCATTTACTCTGTGACAGTAATACAGCTCAAATGCTGAAAAACCCATATCCTTAGCTCACCTCCCTATTTGCAAAGAGGAAATGGTTTAGGTACTTGTCCCACATGCTGGCAGTATTCAGAGTTAAACCTCTGTACCACAGCATTTGTTTGTGAGGTAGAGGATAGTTTCTAACTGTTTACCCCATGGCACTTCCACAAACAGGTAGGCACATTGGGCATGGAGTTAATTCCTGTTTCCATCAGTATTTTTTCTGGGGAAAACCTACCCAGATGAACATTTCCAACATATTATTTGCCATGCTCTCTGTCTAAATAGAGGACAAAGCCACTGAATCAGAATACCTATTGCATAATCCATCTAATTTACCATAACCAAGATGTAACTTTTAATTGTGGCTTCTGGTGGTACAATGTGATGCCACAGTATTCATGGATACATCCTGAAATGGCTCTTTACTAAACTTGAGGGAGGTAAAATGCTGTTTTGCTGTCTTTGCCTATTATTAAGGTACAGTCCAAGGGCTGGGCCTGTCACAACTCCTACTTAGTGATCCTCCTCTTATTCCTCTTTCATAGAGAATCTATTATTTTTTGTCAACTATGGCTCAGATTTAGGCTGCCACCAGCTATGTCTTCCCCTGAAGTTGCCCTTCAGAAGAAGCCCAGTATTTTAATGCACAAGTGACTCTGATTCAGGCTTTCTGCAACTCTTCTCCAGAAATAATGACATCACTAGTGTCCACTGTAAGTGTGGGTGCTGGAGATACCTCTCAACTTCTTATCACAAAAAATCTAGACAAAGCTCAAAATAATGGGGGGGGGGCAAAGTTCCCAAAATAGGAAGACATTTTAAATGTTGCTCTTATAAACTTAGAAAGTAGCTAGAATAAAATGTCTTGTGTTACCATACATTTTCTGAAGGATTTGAAGTCTGGAACTTAAATGCCTGTCATTATTTAATGAATTCATTCCTCACTGATTTGCCACAAAAATCTAGAAAATCAAAAATGTTATGAGTAAAAGGCCAAAAATATTAGGCAAAAATCTGGATATTCTGCAAAATGTTGGACAATTGAGAGGTATGGTGCTGGATGGTTCCCTGTGTATGCCTTATCCACATGATACTCTCCATACCTCTGTCTGTAGGTACATGTACATAAGGTACTATATCATCATAGTCATTTCCTTTAGGAAATTGTCAAGATATCATCAGAAATTGCCACCTACTTGCCCCCCCCTTCCCAGCCTAACTGAACACTGTCCACTGAGATGTCCCTCTCATGGCTACAACTCACAACTGGAATGGACTTTCCAAGCAAGTAAAGATCTTGTTTAACAACTGCAGGATTGATGATCAATGATTGCTATGTTTGATGCAGCATCCCTCTTAGCAATAGTTTCTTTACCCTCTACCAGAATAAGCTACAGACCCTTGTGATACTCTGGCATAACTACAGTTTCAAGATTACTCATTGTTACTATGATACTATCTCTGCTACATTTCTGATATGTTTTTCCCCTTCCTGATCCTGTAGCATTTAGATGACACATGCCCTACTTATTACATTGGAAACATTTGACCCCAGGGCCCTGTCATGTACTGAAACCAGTGACTTTCACCTTTGCCTGTGGAATTATGTGTGATGGTTTAGACTAGTCCCAATGGGTTCTCTTACATTCTTGCGTAGTGCTAGGTAAGCCACTCTTGTTCAGTTGTCTCCTACTCACTAAACCGAGGTCACCCTTTTTACACATTTCTTTTAGCTAAGGTACCTTTCTAATGTGTCAACCAGATCCTCATAGACTCTGGCAAAATACCAAATGTTTGCTTTCTAATTAGAAAGTCGTCCATTATTTCAGAAGTGGTAACCTGACATCCACTCACCCACCTATGCAAGTAAGTGCTTATTTCTGTAATAAAATCACTGACACTATCATCTGGTTTTATATGTTCTCTATATTTACATTAAGCTTCATGTGTGAACCTGAAATATCTTAAAGAACACATTTTACTTTAATATCGTCAAAGCAGTTAGCATCTGACATGCAACTAATAGCATGCATAGCATTACATGTAAACAGAGGCTTTAAAAACCTCATCTATTGCCCTTGGTCAGTTTAGTTCTGATTATATACTCTTTCAATTGCCCATAAAAAAGCTGTCAAAGTCATCACTGTCTTTGTACTGCAGAAATTACTTAATTGTGGGCTTGGCATTTAAGGATGAGTTTTCTCCTCTACTACTCAGATGCACTTAATGAAGGGTCATGAGGCTTGCTCAAGTCAATGCTTCTCCATCTCGTCATGAAGGGTCATGAAGCTTGCTCGAGTCAATGCTTCTCCATCTCGTCATGAAGGGTCATGAAGCGTGCTCGAGTCAATGCTTCTCCATCTTGTCATGAAGGGTCATGAGGCTTGCTCGAGTCAGTGCTTCACCATCTCATCATGAAGGGTCATGAAGCTTGCTCGAGTCATTGCTTCTCCATCTCATCATGAAGGGTCATGAAGCTTGCTCGAGTCAATGCTTCTCCATCTTGTCATGAAGGGTCATGAGGCTTGCTCGAGTCAATGCTTCTCCATCTTGTCATGAAGGGTCATGAGGCTTGCTCGAGTCAATGCTTCTCCATCTCGTCATGCTTTTTCCTCTTTCAACAGCTCAGTGCTGTTGTTTACTTTCACCCTTTATGGCTTTAAGCTGTTGTATTCTCTTTGGCTTTCACGATTTTCATGTGTCTCTCCATCTTTATTTTCTTTAATTTTAGGCTGTGTTTTAAAACCAATATGACTATTAAGTCACCCTTATTCAAACTAGCATGTGGGAGTCATTTTGACTTGTTCTCCTTCACCAACTGTACCACCTGCATCTTCAAATATTTCTCAGCTCTCACCTTGCCAGTATCCTAAATAATGTAATTAAAAAAAATAAAATAACTGCTGTGCAATACATGTTGCCATATATGTTTTTCTTGTAGCTACAATGGTACACCCACTTTTTGGTGGCAAGACTGTAGCCTGTTTGCTACTCACCCAAAATATGCAAGGCATGCAGCTTAGTACTTAAGATCTTCCCTTTACAGACAACATGGTCTGGAGTTCAATGTGACCTCTGGTTATTGCTTGTATGGAATTTGGATGTTCTCCCAGTGTGTCTCTGGGGTTCTACCCACTTCCCAAAACCGTGGTGAGTGTCTCTGCCTTAGGGATGGAATTAACAGGTTCAAAACCAGTTCTCACCGTTGTTTTGAGAGATCTGCTATTCGAAGGCACCCCAAAATGTAGAGTCATGGAAAGGAGCAGAGTCTCTGTGTGACCTTTATTAAAGGATGAATCATGTAAACTAACCACTTTAGGCATCAATGGACTACAGACTATGCACTGCAACAGTGCTAGCCACTTAGTAGCACACAAACTATCTTTTGGTGATGTTATCACATCAGCTAATGTCACCAAATGGGGCATGTGCTTTTGTTGGTACGAAGTAGACTGAGGACCCTGCCTACTCAGATCTATGCCAGAGACCTATGCTAACATTGGGAGAGGTCTGATTGTCCCTACTGGCCAGTGTGTGCCCATCATAAAGCTCAACAGTCCCAGGTCAGTAAGCTACTGCCTGCTGGTGTCCTGTTGTCTTGGCTGAATTACCTAGAATAGCTTAGTAGAGTGAAACCTGGATGTACATTCAGTTAACCTGCCAAAAATCAACTAAGGATTGCTATGTGGAATATAGGTTATTGATGAGGCACAGTTTGGAGGTAGATGACATTATACGGACATGGCTAAATATTCTGTGTATCGAGACAAGACAGTACAATAAAGTCTCTTGGCTGAGGATCCAGAGTCTGCTATTCATGGAGAAAACATACTAGAAAGAGTTTGGAAATTCTGGTGAGAGAGATACTTTTGAATACAGTGAAGGATATCATCTGAATGACTGACAGATTCATGGACATCAGACAGGTAATTTTCACGATACCTACAGAAGACCTGTGATGGTGAGGAAAATAAATCTTTCAAGTAACAGTTGCAGGATCTCCCTACTAAAGCTGGAAAAAAATGAAATAGTCTTGATAATGGTGGATACGAATGCTTGTACTGAGACAGGCAGACAGAACAATATATTAGGACTTCCTGGTCCATATTTCTTTGAAGTACTAGGAACAATAATAATAATGGAAAGGCCATTCTAAACATCTGCCTGCCAAATGGTTTAAGGATGAACAATACATAGTTTGTCAAAAGAGAAAGTCACAAGATTACCTACCAGAGTGGTCAGCATGCAACTCAAGTAGACTTCCTTCCAGATATGAAGTCATATCAAAGACTGTAGTCATCCCTAGGCCTGAGTATAAAATAAACAACTGGTGGCAACAAACAGCTGCAGGAAGTGGTCAGAGAATGCTCTGAGGTCAACTGGGACTAAGCGACTAAGATGAAGATCTGGAAGTTGACTGGATGAGAGTTCAGTTCAGGGAATTATTCAGGGCTCTGGCATCTGAAGAAAGAAGAATGTCAGTAGTCAGCATCTCAAAACAGCATGTGTGAAGATGGCAGAACAGGTGGAGATACCATGTGGAAAGTTGAAAGGCTTCTACCTCCTAGTTGTACTTCCTGTACCCAAGAAAGACAGAATTGACATCTCTCTGTCTCTTTCATGGGTTTCTCTCCCTTCACTAACTCTCCCATTCCTGTTTTTATCTAGTCTGTTCTCATGTTTCTTACTCTTTACCTTGAGCTGGGAATCTCCCATATCCTTCTAAATACTTTCTTTATGCAGTGTTTACCTAAAAAAAAAAAAAAAAAAACAGGGGTTATCTTAACATGTGTTTGTTCTACTGTATTCCATCATGTATGCTAAATTACCTTGTAACACCTGTTTTTGTCTGACAAGCTATCTGTAACTTTAATGTTCTGTAACTGAAGTTTTAATGTTCTGTGTCTTTATCTGTTTTATGTGGAGCTTTTCTCCTTGGGCCTCTACCGAAAATGGACATATATCCAGTTAGACTAGCCCGGTCAACAAGTGTAAAATAAAATAAAATAAATAAATAAAATAAATAAGTGGAGCACAGAAGTTCATGAAGTTGTCAAAGGAACAGAGTGCAGGAAGAAGAATGAGATAGAAAAAGTATGTCAGTCTAAGAGAGAATATTGGTTGATTAACAAAAGGCTGAGAGTAGCCATAAACATAAAGAGAGATGTCAGACAAAATCTAACGGCATCTGAAAATGATTCCACAGATCAGGTTCAAGGGAATGACAACAAGATAAAGAAGGTATTCAGCAGAATCCATTTGTAAGGAATGTCAGCAATGACCTGTTCACCAGTTCACAGGATATGAAGGGCAGATGGAAGGAGTACTTCAAGAAGCATCCGAATGAAGGAACATTACAGAAGCTGTACTGCTACATGCACAGCCTACACTGAAAGAGGACAGAGAACTCACCCTGGAAGAGTGAAATTCACTATGGAAGATGATGTTAGGGAAAGTGATAGGCTCAAATGAAGTCACTACTGATATGATCAAGATGCTTGGCATATCAGAGGAGAAATGGCTCTCGGAGTGTACTCAGCACAACATCGTGAAAGAGTTGTATCTTAGACGTCTGGAGAATGCGCATTCTAGAGGCATTCATAACTATGGGCAGTACATATGTATCAAACTCCTGTCATGCTATATGAAAGTGTCAGAGACTGTGATTAATAAACAATACGTGTAGTTGAAAGGAAGACGGGAGATGAGCAATTCAGATTCAGATCAGGATGCAGCATAACTGACCTGATCTTTGTAGTGAGACAGAGAGTGGCGAAGAAGCTGAAGATGAAGAAAGAATCAAAGTGGGTATTCTTACACTTTTAGATAGCACAAGACATTGTCCCAAGGAAGCTGATTTGGGCAGTCTTGTGATGGTTTGAAGTCACAGAAACATTGATAGAATTAGTGCAGGCTATGTACAGGGAGTCAATGACACATTTTCAGTGTTCAGACTCACAGATAGGTTCCCAGTGGCAGTGAGGGTGCATCTGGTCTCAACACTAAGCCCACTCCTGTTCATGCTGTGATGGACTACATTAGTAAACAGGTCAGATCAAAAAAGATGCTGTATACCAATAATGTTGCATTGCAATCAGTCTCTAATCAGGAAGTTTAGCAAATGACTGAGAGCAGGAATTCAAAGTGGAAGGCACCTGGGATAAAACTCAATACAGACAAGAAACTGGTCATGACAGCAATTGGATTAAATCAGAAGAAACTTAAAACTGAGAATGAAGGGAAAATAATGAAGCTGGTTAATAGCTTCAAATACCTGGGAAGGGCAGTTGACGAGAAGAAAAGTCTGAATGAAGAGGTCAAAGCCAGAATTAGAGACAATGCTACCAGATGGCACAAAGTGTCAGGAGTAGTGTGTATGTTACAGAAGCTGAAAAGTAAGGTTTACCAAACAGCAATGCAAACAATGTTTCTGTATGGCACAAAAGTCTGCTTTTAAAGCAGCTGAGGAAGCTTGAGGTCATGGAGATAAAGTGCCTGGGATGGATAGTAGGATGCGCACTGTGGATTAGGTGGAGAAAGGAGGACATCAGAGTAGAACCCAAAATATTCATAATTACAAAGAATTTTAATAAGAACAGATTACAGCAGTTCAGTCTCCAGTGCAGCAAGGCAGAAGATGGCTTGGTAACGCAATATCCAGCCAGGAGAAGGATAGATTGTTTGACAGAAAACCTGAGATAGGTGGACATGACTGTGAAAGTAGGTAGGAGAGTGGCAATGAGTCAAGAGACAGGTAACAGTTGACCTAAAATCCCAACCTCTTCTAAAATGGGGAAAATGGATTGATGATAATATTCTGAACTTGATGCTTTTCAGTATGAATTACAAACAGCAAATGAGACTTAACCAAACTATATTTCATATACACACATGCACAGTATTTCCCAGGATAGCATACTGATACCTCTCCAATGATTCTACCCCTTTTATGTATTCATGGTGTGCTGCTACCAATCAGATTACTAATTTAATACCAAGATCTCAGTTACTGACCACCTGATTAATCAGAAAACAAACACTGAAATAAAACACCTCCTTTCAAAAAAGGGTGGATACCAACATTCACACCAATACTGAGAAAATGCCTTTCACTAGTAAACCATTACCTCAGCTAGAACTTTTTACAAATTAACAAATGAGAACTGCTTATTATATATGCAAAAAGTATTGCAGGTACCCAATGAAAAGAAAACATTTCCTGCAGGTAGACTGATGGTAGAAAAAATGGTAACTACATCTGTTGTCATTTCCAGTTACTTATTACAGATGACTGAAGCTTCAGAATGAACATAAAATCCAAAAACTGTATAATTCTAAAATCCTTGTTTCAATGTTTGCTGCAAGTTAGAATTTCTCCTCCAGGACTCCAAGACTCCAAGGTCAGAGGTAGTTAAGGTAACTGGGGATTGAGTTAGGTTAAAAGGTTGTATAGTCAGATCATGATGAAAAGAATGGAGTAGATATCAAAGACAGGGAGTGGCAGCTATGATATAAATAGAGGATGTAGGTTTAAAGGAATATTGTCTCAAGTCCAAATAACAGCCCCAGACAAAATGGAAGACAAGGACAACAGCAGATCTGATTCAGTTGACTCCACTGAGGATAGAGAGATTTCCAAGTCCAAATTACAGTCTAGTACAAAAAGTTTAAAAAAAATACCAGACGATTTGATTAAATACACTCCAGAAGTTATTTAGATTTTTCACTTTCAAATAACAGTGTCAGACACAAAGCAGGAAAATACTTTTGCTTTAAAAAATAGCTGTCAGAATATATAGGTATTTCTATTCCATGATGAATTAATGTGTATGTTGTAAAACACAGCAACTATAAACAATTTCATATTAAAAAACGTTTCCAAATTAAACAGATCCAATGGAACATGCCATTACCTACCTTTTTAGAATCAAGAATATGTATATCATTTGATGGGGCAAAAGCTTTTAATCACAGCTGCTAATAACGGGCAGTTTTGCTTATTTGCAGTAAAGTGTTATGAGAGAAGCTAAGAGAAGTAGGGAGAAAATGTGATTATGCTGATATCAGCATAGGCAAAAAAAGGAACCTCCAAAGAGTTGAATGATTAATGACTGTAGGAAGGGGAGATCACATTTCTTGGACAGTGTATAAGGAATCTTATAATGGAGATAAGGAAGAAGGCTTTGTGAGGGAGTTGTTAGGTAGGTGATGAGGGATGACAGCGATGAATGAGCCACAACTAGGGCTAAGACTCCAAGGTCAGAGGTCGTTAAGGTAACTGGGAATTGACTTAGGTTAAAAGATTGTATAGTCAGATGAAAAGAATGCAGTAGATATCAAAGACAGGGGGTGGCAGCTATGATATAAATAGAGAATGTAGGTTTAAAGGAATATTGTCTCCACCAGAGGGAAAGGAAAAGGAGACAAGTGAGGTAAGGTTACACAAAATGGATTGAGCTGGATAATGGCAACATAGAAATTGCACATGGTGAAAAGGCAGGATGTCCTTTTTACAATTAAAATTAAGACATATGAGAGAGAGAAACGGATGCTCCCCTAAATCTGATTCCCCCTTAGACAGATGCATTGAAATATCTGTACATATCCAGTACAAGCATCATAGCAAGATAAAAAATTAATTCAAATAGTAGGACTCCCACATCAACAAACTCTATAAGAAAAATATAAGTTCTTGGTCATGTGTGAAAGATGTCCATTTTATCATGATAAACAGATTTTAAACTGGTAAGTTCCTTAAACTTCTCAATAGGAAATTCAAGTCCAGTTATAAATGTAAGGTTATAACTAATTCAAAAGACAACCTCAATGCACTTTCATCCATATTAAATAGCATAGAAGTAACCAACTGTTCTATAGTGTACTTTTCTCTAACAACTATTTATCCTTTGATCCAAATACATGGCTAATATTCTAAGAGATCAATTATTTTCCAAATTCACTCCACTCATTCTCCTCTAAGATCCTTTTCCCCCCTCAAACCTCCCCTCCTGAAAACACTCTGGAACAAGCCCTTTCAGCACTTTCCAAAATTAAAAATACCATTCCCTGAGACCTAGTAATAGTGTTTTTCAGCAGATAGCCAGGAATAAGTCCCAATTAACAATCCCTCCTCATGAACTCTTAAAACTAAGTTTCTGCACTAGTTACATTCCAGAAATGTGGAGGACAGCTGTCATTGCATAATGATGCCCCCTCTACTGATCCTGGACATTGCATGCCTATTTGTCTCATTACTACTATTTGCCAGGTTATGGAATGCATTATAGCTAAACTAATAAACAACCATACAAGTGACCTTATGTTCTTTGATGCAGACCAGTTCAGTTTCATAAAAGGCAGATCACATTTGCTCAGCCTAGCTGAATTCTTCAAAAGCGTTAGCAAGGCCTTAGACAAGGAACATACACACTCCATGCTCTGTGCCTGGACATTGCTAATGCCATTAACAGACTCTCATATTTCAACATTAAATCATACTTAGTTGCTGGATAGATTATTGGTTATCTGACATAACAGTGACAGTCATGTGCAAGAATTTTTTCATTCTTGAAAAATAGACAAACAATGGTTAGTAGCGGGAAAGCATGTAATCCAGTTGTAGAATTTGCCAAAAGCAGTGACAATTAGAAACATTAAGAAAGAAAGAAAGAAAGAAAGAAAGAAAGAAAGAAAGCTGCATCTTTTTGTGTTTGCTGCAAGCAAGGTACAATACTTCTGTCTGTGTCAGTATGCTGCATGCTTTGATGATCCTATTAGAAAGAAAAAAGTCCTATGCTGTTGTGAACAATACATTCTTGTGTTTTCGAACTTAGAATCAAACTACAGGAATAGTCCATAATGGTTATCTACTAACGTGCTTATGCAATCATTGAAATAAGCAACAGAAAAAAAATATAAATGTGTGTGTGTGTGTGTGTGTGTGTGTGTATGTGTGTGTCTGTGTGTCTATATATATATATATATATATATATATATATATACATATTTATATATATATAGATATATATATATATATCTATATGTATATATGTATATGTCTATATATATCTATATATATATATATATATATATATATATATATAGTTTACTATTGTTTAATTGAATAACACAACATTTTATTGACAAAACAATGAAACAAAATGTCGAATTTTAAAAGTGCGCATGTTCAGAAAGCTGTTCTGAATGGACGAAATTTAAATTCGATATTTATATCGAACACTCTCTACGGCAATACTGTCTTTTTCCAACATACACTTTCCAGTAAGTATTGAAACACTGTCCCAAAACACCAAATATCAGCAGTGAACACTATCAAAGTCCTACGATTATAACAGTGTGATACCGTAACCGTTAAACATAGTTAAAGTTGAAGTATGTCCCAAGTGAAGAAACACTGCATATAACTGATACACCTTACAATCAGTTAAACTGAATAACAGTAACACCAATTTAAAATGAATAGTGCTGTGCAATTAACTGCATGAACCCTTGTGATGTGAAATCATCCCTCTTGTATAATAGTTTCAAAAATGATGTCTCCTTCTGAACTAGTCATCTCCGTTTTGGAGAAGAAGGAAGGCAACCCAAAGCTCTGTGCTTTAAACCTTCTAAATGATTCTGTTCTAATTCAATAGCATGAAGTACATTATGTAAATAAAGTTTTTTTTTGCATAGCAGACTGCGTAAGCATCTGTGCCAACCCTCCACAGTATTCTGCATTCTAGGATACCCCAATAAACATGTATTACATTGATTCCAAAACTGTATGTTATCTAATGCCATTATGACAAGGTCTCCCTACAATGTAGTTTTCGTTAAAAAAATCACATAAAGGTCTAGCTTGTTGTGGCATATCGGCTTCAATGAGTTGGAAAGTAGGCAAAACCTCATCAGGGTTTACAAAACTAGGGCAGAAATTTGCTTACATAGTAAAGAAAATTGGACATCTGATCCAAATAAAGCAGCAAGATGTAATTTTTGAATGTGCCGCCACACAATTTGGCCCAGGTGAAACCAATAGCCTTTTACCTTACTTGATTGTACATGCTTGACAATGCTGTTTATTGCCCCCTTCTCAAAATCACACAAGACCATTTCAGGTTTAAATAATAGATCATGTTGAGCACACAATTCAATTACACTCATCGGGAATTAGTCGTAATTGCTCTCTGTCTTTGAATTCAAGATTCCGTACACCACGGGGATTACTTTGCCTTCTATCCCACCTTGCAAACAGCAGTGAATTGTATAAACCTGTTTACATTCCTTGACACTTAGTGGAAATGTACCATCAACTAATACATACTCCAAACTGCACATCACTTGCAAATTACTTAGTGTGGTTAACACCACAGCATTAGTTGAAACACTATCCTTTCTAATATGATGTACAATAAAAAAAACACTTTTTATTCCAAACATCTCTGAATTTATGTCACTTAAACAGATGCTTCTTTATGTCTAACCCTCCTCACTGTTTTTTTAAGGCATCACAGTTTGTTAATGTGCTAACCATGTCTGATGAAGTGCTCGCCATTGCCTCAGTCACAATTTTGCATGGGTCTTCCAATGTACTTGCAGCACTTCTTTTTATAGCTGCATGTATTTTCAAACCTTCACAACTAATAGGATTAAGAACATGAAAATGTGTAGCCGTTTTTATCATTCTTTCACCATTTATTACACTTTTCTTTACACACCTTCCTTTGCATTTCTCCGTTTGTTTCATACAACAACACCAGTAGTTACGAGTATCAGTATTTTTTCGATTCCCTATTAGAAGACAGAAGACGCATTATTTCGAATGTGTCTTGGTCGAACTCAAAAGCCTGAAATGGCAAAATATCAAAGCTGCACGAATTCTTTCCCTGGGAAAGAATACGCTTGGCCGCTTCATTACTTTGCCATTTTCGGCACTGTAGTGCGGTCCCGGAATTGGTATATTTAAGTAGGTGGGGTGTGGGGGGGTGAAGCCCCCCCACTTAATGTTTTTTTTTTTTTTTGTTGGAACAGCGATTTTATCCCTAGGAAAAAAATGTTCTGACAGTTAGAAATTGCAAGCTTTCGCTTACATAGGGTCAATTAATCATTGTTCGCTTTTTTAAGTGTTCGGTGATCTAATATAAACTTTGTTTTTCAAGGTAGCACTGATAACCTATAACTACTGACATTTTTTTTCCTTTCTGACTCATTTCTGTTTCATATATCTCACTTATTTTGCCAGGCGAATACATACTGTTATTAGATGAGCTCATTTAGCTGAGTTACACCTACAAAAGAAAATAAAATGTACTATATTGTTTTATACAGCATGTATATTTTCTTCAAAATACAGTGACTACATTTTAAATTTACAAGACTTACCAATAGTCTGCTTATGTACATTGTATGGTCCTTCATTTTCTACAGAGAAGATGATCACACTGATAATTTAAGACTTGAATTATGTTTCCGGAAGTTAGTTGCCGAATTTACATATGCGATGTGGTGAAATAATCGCACGCAAGGAAACCGAATCCTTAAGGTTTCTATTCATAGATTTGAGTTCAATGAATTTACACAGTTTGCCTTTTAAATTCGACATGCAGTTTTCAGCAAAAGACGTTCGTGTGTTACACGTTCGATTAAACAATAGTAAACCTATATATATATATATATATATATATATATATATATATATATATATATATATATATATATATATATATTGTTTGCTTTTTTTTTTTTTGCCCCAAGTAGCTGACACACACACACACACACACATAAATTTCGAAGTATCAAAACCACAAATTTCTTATGGTCGAGACCATAAGATCAAATTTTTGAAATTTAAATAAAAAAAAATAAAATAAAAACAATCTTTTTTTTATGACTTTGCAGGGGGGGGGGAAGCCCCCTTGCACCCCTCACACCCCCTGCTCATTAAATATACCAACTCCGTGACTGCACTGGAGTGAGGAAAATGAGAAATATACCATTCCGCGCTGGACAGCGATCTACATTTAAACAGATAGAAGTTTCAAAATTTCAATCTTATAGTCTCGACCACAATAAAATCGAAGTTTTGAAACTTTGAAATATAGAAGTAGACCCATATACTCATATATATATATATATATATATATATATATATATATATATATATATATATATATGTATAGATATAGATACGTATATATTGTTTGCTTTTTTTTTTTTTTTTTAAACTGTTTTACTTTAAGGACCACACTTTAGGATGCCAAAGAACAAGAAATGACAGACCTCAGTTTTTTCTATCACATCATTGTGATTTCTCAGGATAAGCACTTCCCTGACTCACACAAGGGAGGCTGTGAGCACTGGCAGAGACACAAGCAGATTTTGAAAGTATTAGTTTTGCACAAAATTATTCCTTTAAGCAAAATGATGACATTGGCAGCCATCACACATCAGCAAACTCTTCATGAGGGTGGAAACAGAATGATTTTGCACCCTTGCACATAAGTCCAGGAGTATTTAGTCTTGACAGAACATCATCATCAGTGGTGTGTCTTGTGGCTCTGTCCTGGGCTCCCTCTTGTATGGTATATCATTCTTTTATGTGAAAGCTGAATATCAAGGAACTATTGCTAACCACACTTGCTGATATTTGCAGACTATTGTTGGTTTTCATATTCCATTCTAATATTCAAATTCTCTAGCAAAGAATGGTCCAACAAATGCATCAAGTGTTACTCATGGGCTTACTTTCAATTCCAAGAAATGCAGCACAGTTTCCTTTGGTAAATCTTGCATCACTACCACATACCATATAGATAAAATTCTTCTTAAATTTGACACAGCCATTATGGACTTTGATATTTAATATTGCTACTTGTAGAACCCTATGGGAGTTGTTTTGCCGGAAGAAAAAAATTATTTTGAATGTATATAAAGTTATTACTGCTATTAAATACAACAAAGAATGTATTCATTCTAACTATTGGTTGAAACAAGACCCGTCGATTACAACCAGCAAAATCGCCCATGCTATAAAAATTATTCCAAATTTATACCCCTTCAAAAGTTAAAGTATACACAACTCATGTTAGTTAATAATGCCTATTATACACCTAAGGCATTAAATAAAATGTATTACAACACGTCACCTTATTGCGAGTTTTGCCCGTACCAGGTAGCAGATATCATTCATATTTTTTGGAGTTGCAAATGCTCGTACAAATTGTGGTGTGCTTTAAGGGACAAGTTAGAAAAAATGGGGTACGAGAAAACAACTCTATCATGGAAATTTACTCTCTTGCATATACCTCCCCCAGGAATAAGCAAAGAACATTTACAGGTTTTGATTGCCCTTTTTATGTTAATGAAGTACTATATCACGTTGAATTGGAAAAATAGGTCAGTATTATCATGGGAAGGTTTTAAGCCTGTAGCTAGAAAACAAATACTGGCACATAAATACTTCTGGTTTTCCATGAAGCAACAGCTAGTACAAAAGGAGATTTCGACATTTCTATTGGGCCATATTTTAAACTGATATTTCTTCTGAGATAATTAAGTTTTTTTTTAGGGTGTTGATGAGAGTTGTAAATAGTTTGATAATGTTTTGTTTGTATATGTATTAGATTTTGTATTTAGTTTGTTGGTTTATGTGCGTTATGAAAATACCTTTATATAATAAAAAGAGTTTAAAAAAAAAACAAACTCTGTTTTGACTGCCATGTTTTAATCATTGTTAGCAAATCATTCTGCCTTGCTCATCTTATAATTTGTGGTGTCACAGCAACGTCTTGAGTAGTTCGAGTCAGACTTTATTTCCACATTATTAAGCCCATCATTGAATATAATGCCCCCTTTGCATATACCTAGCTAAGCGGATAAGCTAACAAGTGGAATCAGCATTTCCAACCATAGATATTTCAGGTTTCTGTACCCATAGCTGCTGTGATAGAATAAATTTCTTATTCCTTTATCCACAGTTATACATGTTTATATGAGTAATTTCTGCTTATCTTTCTTTACTATGAATAACCCAACACTCTTTCAACTCTTTCACCTAAATAGAACCAGTAGTAAAGCAAACACCCACTCTAGAAACCTAAACCTTAACAATACCTGATGCACAACAGGTGGCTAACTCAACAGAGATCTAAGTCTATACTGATATGTTAACAAGACCAAATGGCAAGACAGGTAACTAACCAAACATCTCCCTGTATCAGGAATAGGCTGCCCTTACACATCAAGCAGAGCACTTCCCTGGAAACCTTTAAAACTATTCTGGATGACCAGGCGATTGATGTCACAATCTTTACTGGGAGATATGGGGTAAATTTACTTAATGGTGGACTGTATTAGTCTCCAACCAGTATTAGGTGATATGTCTGAGCTTCTTGATGGTCTTCTTATCTATCTGTCTGTCTATCTGTCTGTCTATCTATCCTATGCTGACTGGGTTAGTCCCACTCGCATAGCTGGCCTTAGGCATAGGCCAACTTGGAAACTCCCTAGGGCGCCGATCTATTAGGGGTGCTTTTCCAGTAATCTGGATGGTATAGGTAGACCAGGATGGGGGCACCATGAGGTGTGGGGGGCACTGTGGAGCCCTTTTGCCTAGGGCACCAATTGACCAAAGACCGGCCCTACCCATCAGTCTAGTAGACTTTTTTCAGGACAGACCCAAGGAGGTGTTTAAACTACTAGGGGAAATTTGGCCACAGCTTCTGAAACTTCCCCTACTCTTTTTGATAAGTACCATGGGCTATTTTGCATCCATCTGAGCTACCAACAGCTCAGGCAGATGGGACTTCAATTTAATGTTTCATCTGAAGGAAGAAAACCATAGGCTTAGTACAAACCAATGAACTGCCCCCATGAATTTTTAAGAGATCTGAAAGGAGTGGGGATGGTGGGTGATTAAGCATGAAATTATCAATGTGAGTAAAGATTAAACATGAAATTATTGATGTGAGTAAACAATGCTGGAGTAGAGGAAAAAAAGCAAGAGTGTGATTATGTGCCACAGAAGGATAAAGCTCTTATTATGGCCTAGACAAACTAAGACTGTGGCTTGGGAGCTGGAACGCTCAGGTAGGGTAAGGTTTGTATAGGATGCCAATGCTTGCTCACTAATCATGGGGGGGGGGGTTTGATCAGCCAGTCACCATCATGCAAACTAAGGCTTGCTCATCATTAAAATTCCAGGGCCAAAGATGTGGGTCAGGTGCTATTCAGGAATGTATAAAGTGATAGTGTGCAGTCAGGGATCCTTTTTCCTCTGAAATCCAAAACTCTTTAGAATATAGCCAAAATTATATTTATAAAAAATGTTTGGGGGTGTTGCTGCCATCATTAATATGTATGTGCAACAGGCATTAATTCAAGGTGCTGCTGCTGCCACACATTGGTCAAGAATGGGAAGGGTGTTCAGACCCCATTTGACATATCATAGACTGCAGGATACAGGACGTTGTAGACTGATAAAGGGTAGACAGGTATACAACAGAGGAAATATGCATCATCTTTCCCACTCACTTGAGACCCAGAATAATCAACAAAGATATGTGTAGCATTCCCAGTACTAGCTACAGGAACCTTTCAGTAGCCCACAAAGGATATATTAGGGGTGTCACAGGCCTCAGTTTTTAGAATCTTACATCACTTTTTAAATGCAATGCTTCAACATGCAAGAGGTCATATCTGGTTCTCACACACCTCAGAGGAGAGAGTAACAACCATGTAACAGTTTTATGCCATAGCACATTTTCCTGAGGTTCTGCGGGCTATAGAGTGTGCAAAAATAGAAATACAAACCACATCTGGTGAACAGAGAAGGAGGTACATCAGACAAAAAGGATACCATTCCATCTTCTGTGAGGATGTCTGTAATACTTAAGGAATCATCTACAGTGTGTGAGTAGATAACTCTGGCAGTTTGCATGATCCATACATATGGCACACCTGTGACATGTACACATTTGCTAGGGTGACTTTCCACAAGAGCATCTAGTGGAGGGTGCAGGTTATGTGCTAGAATCTTGAATCATGGAACCCTGGAGAACCCCACATAACCCCACCACCCTTGAGAACCCCACATAGCCCCACCACCCTTGAGAACCCCACATAGCCCCACCACCCTTGAGAACCCACATAACCCCACTATGTAAGGATACAGTGATGTCCCTGCTCAAACTAGGAGTATAATAGAATGTGTATCTGGCTTACTCCAATCGAGGTTCCATTGTCTCGACACATCAGGAGGTGCCCTGCAGTATGACCAGCCATCTCTTCAGAAATACTCATAGTCTGTTCCATGTAGCACAATTCTCAGGAAACAACTTCAGCAAGAACAACAAGCCCCAGAACCACTGTTCCCTGGACTACAAGCAGGGCCAGCAGCTCAACTGATAGAGATGAAGAGTCTAAGGAAGAACCACCAGCTGCAGATGATGCTGGCAGATGCCGGCATGCATAATCTAGATTCATAGATTCAAACACTTTTACTAGGCTAATAACCCAGGGAACCTTTCTAAGTCTATCCAAATTTGCTGAAAGAATAATGATGTCCTGCTTTCAAACAGGACTTTGAGGGCCAGGCACTTATGAGTTACCTCTGTCCATGAGGGCCATGGGTGCCAGGCCCAGTGTAAATTTACTATTCTCCATCCACTTGTCTAGGTTGTGCTTAAACTGGGTAATAGACAAACTCATTTTCACATGGATGGGAGTCCTGTTCCATAGGAAGGGCAGTATCTGGGACATATAGCTGTCTCTCCAACATGTTCTGTTTAAGTCACAGACAGCATTCAGGTCCCTAGACATTGTGTTTGTGGATGCCTTGTAAACCAGGCATAGATCACCCCTCAGCAATCTACATCAGACTAATTCGAAAGAAAGGGTTTTAAGACACTGTATATGGCAGGTTTGTTGCGCTTTGTATGATTTTGTAAGGAACCTTTGAGGTTGCTCTAGTTGCTACATATGCCTGATCAGGTACGTACCAAATGGAGCATTGTACTCTATGACTGGTCTGTTAAGGATGGAGTACAGTGAGATAATGACTTCTTTGGACTTAGATGCTATGCCCTTACTTATAAGTTCCACAACATAAAAGGATTTTCTCACCACTGTGGCCATGTGGCGGTTGAAGGTAAGGCTACTGTCTAAGTACATACCCTGACCACTGAGGTGGCTCTTAGGGGTGTATTATCAACATGGTAATTAGCTGGGATAGTTGACTTCCCAAAGGGTACAATTATGCATTCCTTAGCATTGAGCATAAGACCATGGCATTGGCAAAAGTTGTTAGTCAAAGATAGAAATATGCCATGGCTCTAGCTAAGAGACAAAGAATAGCGCACACAATTACTGCCTGACTGAAAAACTAAGATCCTAAGTACATACAGTATTAAACCTGATGCCTGCTAAAGTCACCAACCTCTGTTTAACCATGTAATGGTTGTGTTCTGTCATCTTCAGATAGAGTCAACCCCAAACGACACATCTTGTAGCTGCAGTACTATCCAAAGGAAGAGCTGAACACGAATAAAACAAAAACAGTGATTATTTTCATAAGCAAGTGCTTATTTGTCTATAAGATGAAACGTGTCTCAAGTCTGATGTAAAGTCAGCAGTAAGTCATGAGTGATTTATGCACTATACATTTGTGGTTGTGCTCAGTAAGTCATGAATGATTTATGCACTACACATCTGTGATTGTGCTTAATACTGTGCATCACTCATGACATCTGACCAATGTAGATAACCTGATAGTGAGCAGGTCAATGTTAGCCATCATTTGCACAAGTTTAAGAGCATGCAACAATTCATAATTAGTAAGACTGAATTAGTAAGAATAATACAACCACTATAATGACAGTCAACAAGTACATAATAAGTAAGTTACAAATGAACAGGAAGAAGAAATATTGATGAAACAAGTTTTGCAATACATGTGATGAAAGCAAGTATCTGACTAAGCAAGCATTAGCTCTCCACTCTGTGCATTAGGCATAGGCAAGCCAAAGACACAAAGAAATGTGCAAAGGGCAGGACAGAGTCATCATCACTTACACAGGATGGGAGGAGGGGGTTTACATGAGGCAAGCCTGACAGTGAAGAAGTGAGTGAGTGTGTGTGAGTTATAAAGCAGTTTTTCAGCACGTATGTAACTGTCAGTGCCAGTATGAACAGTTCACTCTCATTTAGTAGCAATTGTTTGTCTGAGGTCGTATGGTCAAGATGATCTTTAATGTGTGCTTGTCTGCATGAACACAATCAAAGCACCTATGCTAACACAATGACCTTTTATCTCAGACAAGTGTGACCCATGCATGGTAAAGTAGTTCAGTGTGGTCGCCCCTGACCAGAAGAATTACTTCCACCAGCAGTTGCACTGCTAGTTCCATGGGCCTGGCTAGATGTCAGGGTGCTACCTAAATCTGAACAATGCCTGCTGGATGAGCTGTGATCACACCAATGTCCAGGACTATGACCACATTTCTACCATGTATGGGTGTGGACACCTCAACCACTGACAGAGCAGTGGAAGTAGTGCCACAACAGGAACAGAATCTTGCATGGCCATAGCGATTATCACCTGACAATGTAGCATCTCCCTAGCCACATGGATGCTGACCGTCCCTAGCAGATGTTAATCTACAGAAACTACTTGACTCAGTGTGTCATTCATCCTGCCCAAGGACTCACCCAAATGGGTCAGGCAGTCTTGCATGTTAAGATACACACCATTTAGTACTTGGACTACCTCTTTTGAGTCCCTAGTGGAAAGTGCCTGTGCCTGTGATAGCCCTACATATATGTTGTGTGACACAAACTGACACACCAATATCACGAGGAGAGATTACAGCAGGCCTCCTCTGAGCACTTCTACTAACACCCTTGTATGGTACCTCACCCTCACAATTAATATAGAGAGACTCAGCCAGCTCTGTAACTGGAGTAACCACACCACCCTAATCAACTGTGTCACCCTCAACTTGTCTCATCTCTAAAGTCTCCATGTCACGGGTATGTGTGGACATACTGACTGTGTACAAAATATGGGCAGGGGATATGGGAAACACAACCACAGTATCAAACTGACTATTCCCACCCCTAAACTGTATTTCATCATCACCACTATCATCATTAGAGGCTACTGATGCTATGACATCAGATGGTAGAAGTTCCACAGTGCTGGAGTCAGGATCACCAATGAGAACAAGTAATTAATGCAACCAAGAGAGAAAAAGAACAAGAATGGATCAAACTTATGTAATGGAACATGTAATATAAGCAATAATAATAAAACATTATCAGACATGTTATGGAAACATAATTTAAGCAACGCTAGATATAACTGAAATTAAAAAAGGACATTGATGATGTACATCTACTATATGTACAGTAATAAGAAAAATGTGCCTACCATGAGCAGATGGTTGTATGAAATTTATACCAGATGTACCTAAACACAAGAAATGGATTCAGTATCTGTCAGTCATTCAAAGGGATCCAGTATCTGTCAGCCTGGGATGACATGGTCAACAGGCTTCGATGCTTTGCCAGAGATGGTCTTCATCTATCATCCCTGGAATTTCGGTTACTGGCTAAGGCTATTGTCATCCCCATAGGGCCTTTTTTAAGCAATGTCACAAGAACAAAATTACAGATGTAAAAATACCCTCTATAAACAACCTCAAGGTGATGCTACTAAACGCTAAGAGCTAAACCAGAAACTGCACTCACTGGAAGCAGTCCTCACCCTGGAAGATGTTGATATTTGTGCAGTCACTGAGACCTAGTTTAAGGCTGTGGATGCACTCCAGCTAAACCAGGTTACATTTCCTTCCACACATTCAGACCACAAACTGAAGGTATGAGAACTAAAGGAGGTGATGTATCAATATTCATTAAAGATAAATACACCTCTGCATTGGTTAAACAGCACAATTCCCTTGAATTACTTCAGGTGCAGTTGACTGTAGCTAAGATCCCTCTTCAGGTCATTGCCAACTATAGGACCCCCTCCATGAATCAGGTCATACACTCAGCCTACTTGGATCTATTTGAATCAATCAAGATACAACCAAACACCTTGGTTTTGAGAGACTTTCATTACACATCCATAGATTGGGTAAATTATACGTGTTCTAACTCACTTGTCCAAAGATTCCTGGACTTCAGTAACTCCAATGGCCTGAACCAGCTGGTTGACACACCCACAAGGGGCTCAAACATCCTGGACCTGGTGATCAACAACATGGGGGACCAATGCACCACCCCCAGTGTGTGGCCATCCCTGGTGAGATATGACCACAAATTAGTCTCGCTAGAAGTAACTATAACACAAGACCCCCCCCAGCAACAACTAGACTAACAATCTTCTCTAAGGTCAATTACAGCCTCTTACATGATGGCATAAATAGCTTCATAGCCCATCACCCCAGTGATGGAACAGACACCTATGCTGAGTTATACACCAAGGCTTTATACAAGCACCTGAATAGTTGTATTGACTCTGCCATATCTGATAGAACCAAAGCAAGATCTTCAAGGAAAAACAAACCTGCTTTGTGGATAACTGCTATTAATAGGCTATATAATAAGAGAAAGAGATTGCTGTCTAAGAGTAGGAAGGAACTGTCTCAAAACTGGAAACACTATCTCCTCAACTTAAACAAGGAAATAAGACTGCTAGTCAAGTTCTCCAAAGCTAACTACAAATCCAGATTAGCTTCGTTAACTTAACTAAGGATAATCACAAGGTGTTCTTTAGTTACATCCGTAACATCAAAGGTAAGGACAAGATTTGCCCTGAACTTGTAGTTAATGGTACTACATATATAGAACCTGTGAATATAGCAAACCTGATGGCTGACAAATTCAGTGAAAACTTCACTCCACTGTCCCCACCACATATATCCCAAAGCATCCCTAACAACTGTCCCCCACCTAGTATTTCCAAGGAGCAAGTCTTAAATGCCCTCTCCAAAATCAAAAACACAGTCCCTACAGAACCAGACAACATTTTGGGCTGTGATCTATATGGTTTAAAACAGGAATTAGCATCACTATGGAGCATGCTTTTCAATCACAGTCTAAGCACTGGCTTCATCCCAGTGGAAAGGAAACAGCTACTGTAATCCCTTTGCACAAAGGGGGTGCATCCACTGGCCCCGGGAACTACAGACCCATTAGCCTGACCAGCCTTATCTGCAAGACCATGGAAGGCATCATCATAGACCTTATTAACAAAGATATAGGAAACCTACAAATGCTTGTCCCCACCCAGTTTGGCTTTGTCAAGGGGAGATCATGCCTGTTAAATTTGGTAAACTTCTTTGAGACAGTCACCAAAGCCCTAGACAAGGGCAAATTTGTGCATATGGCCTTCCTAGACTTAGCCAAGGCCTTTGACACAATCCCCCATTCAGGCATCACTGACAAACTCATCAAGTTGGGTATCAACCCATATATTATAAGGTGGGTTGCAAACTGGCTCACTGATAGAACTCATATGGTGAATATAGGGAACTCTACCTCCTCCAGCAGACTTTTAACCAGTGGTGTTCCACAAGGATCAGTTATGGGACACCTACTGTTTGGAATTTACTTCTCTGAAGTACAAGCTAAAGCTAAAGGACTGTGGCTGACAAAGTTTGCTGATGACCGCAAACTGAGAACGA
The DNA here is from genome assembly GCF_019279795.1 of Protopterus annectens. Taxonomy (NCBI): domain Eukaryota; kingdom Metazoa; phylum Chordata; order Ceratodontiformes; family Protopteridae; genus Protopterus; species Protopterus annectens. Next base: position 1,837,874,916 of record NC_056733.1, on the reverse strand, counting down.
TCATTGAAACCCCTAGCAATGTCATTCCTGCAAGAAGGTCTTACGCAGTCTAATGACCTGGTGCCAAAGTCATGGCCCTAAACTTAATGCAAAAAATGTATTATCATCCCCTTCAGCAAGGGTGATATTCCTCAATAGCAATACCCTAAGCACATAGTCAGCGGTGAGAGATCTGGGCACATGGGTTGACAGCAACCTTAACTTCGATCACTGTCTCCATAGTGATAAGAAGGGCATTTTATACTGCTCATCTCATAAGTAAGGGCATTGCCTCAGGAAAAAAATTGGTTATAGCCCCACTGTACTCTTCACTCATCAGGCCAATGATGGAGTAGAATGCTTCCTTTGGTATGTTCCTTTCCAAACACCTGCAGCAACTGCAGAGAGTACAAAGGTTCCTTACAAAGAAAATTCAGGGTCTTCAAGATCTGTCTTATGCGAACAACTATCTATCTATCTATATTTATATGTCATATCTGGACATTCAGCAGTAGACACACTTTGGTGGTCCTCCACCTTAGGACCAACATCAGTGATTCTATGGGGGCCTCTTGATGAGCTGTCTGGATCACTAAGAGTATACAGGAACTGCTCTGTCTCAGTCAGTGGTGGTTTGGTTACAGGACCAACACCAGTAGCCATCTGTTCTTGGGCAATTGCAGCTCCCTATGTTTGTAGTTCTTTATCATATCACTGGCATGACATCTTATTTTCTGGTAACCACACCCTTGTCCTCCAACTGCATTAATGTCATTGACCACCTGGTCCCAGATACAGTCATTGGCGGGAGTGTAGGCTGTGCCCCTGTCTAACAGGAATGAGCCATGTCACCATAGACCCTCTGTGATGACTTCATTACCTACATCTATGTATGAAAAGTTACTGGGACCAGATGTAACATAAGAAAAGAAAAATGGGAAGTAAGCAGAACGTGTGAGTGTTAACAACATAAATATGCATGAATTTATTCAGGCATCATGCACAAAATAAATTAAAACATAAGACTGTTTATAAGTACACATAAAGGTAATACAGAAATGTAATAATCCCCTCCCCACCCTACCCTCAGACTAAACAATGTAAATTAAAAGTACAAGTAAAGTCTGTAAGGATTCTATAAGATTTCCATAGATCCATGATACTGAGTGTCCAAACTAACAGCTGGTAACAGAACACAAACCAAGTCAAAACAAAGAAAAAAAAAACAAACTGAAGGTCTGCTCCTGGAGCAGCCAAATGTACTTCAAAACAAAATAAAGTACCCCAAAAACATTTTATGATGAGCACCTTCATTTTATTAGTAAAAACTTCTTCAGATAAGTTCATCAACATTTAAAAGCTGCTTATATAACCTGGTCTTATCAAATGACCTCAAAACTCCTGACCTCAGACAACAGATTTAAAGTGACAACAATTTAGTTACATGCAAAACAATATTCAAAGGAAAACATCTTAAAACCATTTTAATTTTTTTTGTGTGTGTGTAAAATGATCTTAAATCTTAGAATATCCCTTGTATATATATCCCCAGGGTGACACAGATTTTATAACACATCCACAATGTTTATCTTTGCAGTGCTTTTATTTTTAATAAAATAATTGTTCATTTAAGCCCAGCTATATACTAGCATTTAAAGTTAATAGCCAGTAAAGTTATCTTTCCTCCAATAGTAGTGGCCATGGCCCTCCCCATTTATTGTTATTAACTTTCTCTAAAATGACAAACTTAAACTGATGTTCAGTGTGAGCTTTTAGATGTTTAACCACAGTGTTATTTTCATTTTTCTCTTTAAATCATACCTATGTTCATATATCTGGTCTTTTAATTTTGTTTCAGTCTTTCTTATATAATATCTTGAACATTCTTGGCATAAAGAGGTATAAACAACTTCCTCTCTCTGACAGATTAGTGTACCATGAATATGAAATACATAATTTTCTTATTTTAAAATGTTTACATTCTAGTATTTGCAAGAAGAGCATCTTCCACGTTTACTCATTCTGTTAGGCCTGTTAATATTCTGTCTACTACCAAAGGCTTCAACAATGTACTTTACATTGTGACCCTTTTCATATATTTTGTGTTGTTGTTTGGGTCCAATTTTTTGACTCTACTGAGTGCCTACCCAGCAAACCAGTATTGCTCTTGAGTAAACCTCCTTTACTATGTATTGTCTCCTGCTCATTTTCCTGGAGCTCAGCAAAGCTTGGAGGCTAAATCTGCATTCCAGAAGAATTTTACTTGAATCCAGTGCCATCCCGGTGAAGTTAAGTACCTTTGATTGTTAAACTGCACTTTTATTTTAAATTATTGCTTTTTGTGTGCATTTTACTAAATTTTATTTGTAAAAAATATGTTGTTCCTCCCACTATTATTGTTGTAAAACTGTCTTGAAATTGCCTTCAGCAAGAGATTTCCAGCTAGTTGTTTAATTGGTTTGTGGTAGGGTTGCACTTGTAGGTCTCTTCTACTATGTTTTTATATTATGATTAATTGGGTTTATTCACATTGTGTTTGAAGGTGTTTGCCTGGTCTATTTCACTTGTGAAATAACACACAAGAACACCTAGTGTATTTATTTTATTGTTCATAGAGGTCATTAGTTAGTTTTCTGTGTTTTATGTGCTGCTATCAATTGTACTTGGTTGTATAGATTAGCAGAGCACTGTACAGTAGCAAACACCTAGAAAGCAAATTTTGGTAGTAAAACAGTCCATAAAATTGAACACTGTAAAGCAGCAAAGTAAGAGAAAAATACCTTGTGCACTGAAAAGCTTAGTTGGGTGTCCAGTGGAAATACCTACAGATTTAGCATAATTCAGCATTGTGTAAAAATTAAAGTTAAAAGCATAATCTGCCCCAATAAGCACCCTTATTAGTCTGCCTTTTAACCCCAATACACCACCCTACTTGTAGCTCACCCCTGGAAAGTGTGGTTAAGCAATTTCCTAACTTCTCTGTAGCCAGCTTGGTAGATATGGACATCTTACGACAATGTAACAGTTGTCTCATGTTTACTGGAAACCACTTAATCCTTAAAGAAGCAGACATAGCATATGATTGGTATACATAAACAATGACACTGCAGGCTAAACTCTCACATACAAGTACACATCAGGTTATTGAAACCACACACCCAACACCCACCTCACACAACACACAAATAGACTAATATATGCTAAGGCAATTAAAGGCAATCTTCCTGAGCAGCAAAGATTTCCTGTGTGACGCCCACTTCTGTAAACCCAGTGCTTTGCATCGCTGCCCCAAGTAGCTCACACAGTGCTTTGTGTCGCTGCCCCAAGTAGCTCACACACACACACACACACACACACACACACACACACACACACACACACACACACACACACACACCTGGGAAAGGCTGGCACAATTTAATAGCTATGCCCCCTTCTGCCCAGACTATAAGATAGATTCACTGGCACCAGACACTCTACAATCAGCTGCTCTAAGGCCCGTAACAAAGGGTGTCCAATTATACTGTGTAATGTTTATACTAATACAAATGGTAGTAGCTCACCAAGATGGCTAGGCCTTCTGGACATGGCCCCCACATTGCCACCAAATAAATATAAGTACTCTCCAAGTTTAGATACTCTCTATAAGAACCAGTCACAGTAAAAGTTTTAAATATATTTAATAATAAATAATAAAATACATGAAAATATTAACTATATATTTACAGTAAACAATAGTTCAGCTCACAGGAAATATTTAAAAGAACATTGAAGGACAGACTCGGACAAATAAAGAAAAACAGTATCTAAACTAAGCTTCAGTATATTCCTTACTGAATCTAATAGAATTTTACTATTCCCTAGTTAAGTTACTTACTTGGGCAAGGCAAGATGAAATACATGAGCAGTCTTTCTAGTCAGGCCCCAAACAGAATACTTTATATTCTGAGATTACTCCTTGTAAAATATAATATCCAAGATGACTTGTAGAATGAATTAATTTGGTCACCTGACTCTAGGTTCCCACAATATCTCCTTTTAAAGTTTGAGACAGGATTTCAGCAGACTGCTACAGTACACGTTTAGATCTTTTATGGTAATGTTTAGGAGGTAGAAACATTTACAACACTCCCCCCTTCTTTACAAAAGCTAACAGATAATGGTTGCTCCCAGTCCTTCCATCTCTGGGCCTCCTCAACACTGTGCAGTGCCGTTTAATGACTTAACAGCTCATTTACATTTCCCTTATTCTTCTTAAAATAAGTCAGCTGGTTAACCATTGCTGTGCCAGTGTCCTCTATTGAAACATATACATTTAATTAAGTAATCATAATACATGCACATTTCTCTTCATTTCAGCAGGGTGTACTGTTGATACATTTTAACACAATTAACACAAGCAGAGTTCACAAATACATTTTCAGCATAATCATCTGTACAGATTAGGCTGATATACTAATGACATACAATTATTTATAAAATGCCAGCTAGCTGTGCTGCCACAAGTCTTAGGTTCATAGGTAAGTACTAGGCTATCTGCCCCAGGGCATTTATAAGCCTAGCCAGAGTGTGTCAGCTTTCGACGCCCCAATGATTAATTAACTGAGCCTCTGTCAAGAAGAGCCAATGAAGTGATCCCAGGGGTGTATTTTCTGTTACCTATCCACTCGTCAAGGTTTCTCTTGAAGAATGTTAGTGAGGGCTCTGCCTAATGTAGTTAGGAATTTTGTTCCAAAGCATGGGGAGTCCCTGTGACAGGAATCTATCCCTCCAGCATGTTCTATTTATTGTTGTGGCAAGGTTTAGCTCACTAGAGCGAGTGGCTCGCAGTGACTTGGATTTCTTTAGGTGGAGCATGTCCATCAATTCTGAGTTGGACATGGCTTTGTAAGTCAGGCAGAGATCACCTCTGAGTAAGCGATATGCGACTGAGTACAGCTAGAGTTTTTCCAGTCGGGCTGCATAGGACATATGTTTGAGGCCAGTAATCCTCTTGTTGAGGTACTTTTGTGGTCTTTCCAGCTGTTGGAAGTGTCTTGTGAGGTACATCCCAAATGGGGCATTATACTCTATGATGGGTCTGATGAGTGAAAAGTAGAGGGGCACTATAACCTCTTTATTTCTAGATGCGAACCCTTTAGTAATTAGATGGGTTACATAGAAGGATTTCCTAACTACTTTGGCAATATGATTGTCAAAGGAGAGATTACTATCTACCTGGGTCCCCAGATCTCTTATTATCTCTTCTGTATTAAGGGAACTTCATGGGTGTTTAGTTTTTCCCAAATGGGATGGCTATGCATTTTTTGGCATTTAGCTTGAGACCATTACTTTGACACCAGGTGTCCATCTCAGTAAGGCCTTTTTGGAGAATGTCCATGTCAGCCGGAGAGTCAATTATGGCTCCCAGTTTGCAGTCATCGGTGAACTTGGTTAGCCATAGTCCTCCTGTGTTTGCCTGTACTTCTGAGAAGTATATGCCGAACAGCAGCGGTCCCAGGACTGAGCCTTGTGGGACACCATTTGTGACTGGTTTAGAGTCGGACCTGGAGCCCACTATTCTTACCATGTGAGTTCTGTCTTGTAAGCCAGTTGGCAACCCATCTCATGACATAGGGGGTTTATGTTCAGGCTGTTGAGTTTTTCTATAATTCTAGAGTGGGGAATGGTGTCAAAAGCCTTGGTGAGGTCAAGGTAGGCTGTGTGAACTACCGTCCCCTCATATATGGCCTTGGTGACTGTCTCGAAGAAGTCAACCAGGTTTAGTAGGCATGATCTGCCCTTAACAAAGCTGAACTGGGTCGGGTCAAGTGTTTGGAGGTTTCCAATGTCTTTGTTAATGAGTTCCATGATGATGTGCTCCATAGCCTTGCAGACCAGGCTAGTCAGGCTTATGGGGCGATAGTTACCAGGGTCAGTTGTGGCCCCTCCTTTGTGGAGCGGGATAACCGTTGCTGTGCACCATTCTATGGGCACATAGCCTGTGGAGAGGCTGAGGTTGAACAGTGTGTTTAGGTGGGGGGGGTTAGTTCATTTTGTAGTTCATGCAAGACGCAGCCTGGGACACCATCTGGCCCCATTGATGCTGTGCTTTTGGCTTTTGAAAGGGCTGTTTTCACCTGTGTGTCTGTGATTTCTGGGACACTACACTTTTCCGGTATTGTTGTGGGCCCTATTGGGGGTGAGAGGGGGGTGAAGTTTGCACTGAATCTATCTGCCAGGATGTTGGCAATATCAGTTGGTTCAGTATATTTTGTGCTATTTTGCACTAGCTCAGAGCATATCTGTGAGTTGCCACTTAGATTCTTTACATAGCTAAAGAAGGCTTTGTGGTTATCTTTCAAATCCTTGGCTATTTTTCTTTCAAAGTTAGCCTTGGAGGATTTTATGAGGGAACTTAGTTTCTTACTGATACTGATCAGGGATGTCTTTCCTTCCTGGGATTTGCTTTTTTCTGAACTAGTTTCCTCCTTCTATTGTATAGCCTGTTTATTGCAGGGGTCCACCAGACTGGTTTCCTTCTCTTAGGGGAGTGAGTCTTGGTTTTGCTAGGGATGGCATGATCCATGCATTTGTAAAGGTTCCTGCATCTTGGACACTGTTATCCTTTAGCGTGGGGGCTGTGAAACTTACCACCTCTGTCTTAAGTAAGATGAAGTTTGCTATAGAAAACTTTTTCACTGTGGTTTCCTTGGTTGGAGGTGGTGGTGTGGTGTGGACATCCAGAGTGATTAGTTTATGGTCTGATCTAACCAGTGACAGGTTGACCTCTGGTGTAGAACACCTGTCACCCATGTTGGTGATGACCAGGTCCAATATGTTTTCACCTCTGGTAGGGGAGTTTACCAGCTGATCCAGGGCATTTGAGTTGATAAATTCCAGGAAGCGCTGGACCTGGGAGTTTGTACTTGAGTAGTTTTCCCAGTTAACGGTAGGGTAATTGAAATTGCCCAATATCAGGGTGTTCGATAGGACCATCATGTTTTCCAGTGTCTCCAGAAAGGTGGTGTGGTGGTCCTGGGTCATGGATGGTGATCTGTAGCAGGCCACAATTTGAATTGCAGATTTGCCTGATGTTAGTTGCACATGGATGATCTCAGAGGTATCATGCTGCGCCACTAATCTGGAGGTGTAGGTATCCTTGATGAATACGGATACAACCCCTCCTTTTGTGTTTTGGTCCATGTTCTGTAGCTGAAATGTGTGGTATGAGTTGTAGCCCGGTAGTGCTGGGGTGCTTTGTGTAGCCTTGAACTAGGTTTCAGTTACTGCACAGATGTCAACGTTCTCCATACTGAGGAGTGCTTCAAGTGCGTGCATTTTGAAATTTAAACTGGCATTGAGTAGCATAACCCTCATTTTTTTATTTGTGCTGTTTACAGAGGTGGGTTTGACTTTTGAGCCTTTCCTAAAAAAGGCACTATGGGGGCAGCAAAAGCCTTGGTCAGTATTTGAAAGCCTAGGGGTGACAGGTGCAAGCCATCTCTTGTGAAGCAACGAGGCTTGTCGAGCATGTCACCCCATGCTGACAGACACTGGATCCCCTTTTAATGACAACAGAAGCTTAGCCAATTGTTGAAATTGATAATTTTTTCTTTGTACTGCAGTATCATTCTTGATGAGGGCAGGATGCAACTCAGGGTCAGGGTCATGTACTGCAGTATCATTCTTGATGAGGGCAGGATGCTACTCAGGGTCAGGGTCATACCCGCCTGGGCTGCATGATCAGAGAGCTCTTCCATGTCTCTTTTCATGTAGTTCAGGGAGGTACGTCTCAGGTCATTCATCCCAACATGAACAATGACAGAGTCATATTTGTACTTGTTCTAGAGTTACCTGAGTGCTTGTGTTATGTGGTGGATTCTGGCTCCCGACAAGCAGCTAACAGTAACCTTCTCCTTGTCCAGCCTAGTGAGTGGGACGTCAGTGTGCCTGACTATAGAGTTGCCTATTACTAGTGTGTTAGGTATGTTATTTCACCTTAAGGGCTGTGATTGTGCGGCACACTGATTTTGTGTTTTACGTGTTTGGCTTGGGATGGGAGGTGCAGGTTTTTTGGGTGTCTGCTTTGGAGGTCTGTGATGCTTTTGCAGGGTTTTATTTAGAGCCTCTGAGTATGATTTTGTATATTTATGTGTATTTTTTGCCAGTGCTGGTTTAGTATGTCTATATGAGTCTGGAGGTGTGGTGCAAGTGTTAACCTTCTCCTCATGACTGCCTGTTCCAGTCTTGGGTGGAGAGAGCTTAGCCTCCAATTTAGCTATATAATTGCATCTCTCACATATGTTAATGTTTTTTGGTAGGAGGAGTGGGTTGTCTGTGTACAGGAGGCAGTTGTAACATTGCCTCAGGATACCCATGTTCACCATCTGGACTGGAGAGTATACCTGAAATTACCCTTTGGTCATGCCTGAATAGTAGGGTGAGCTGCTTAATCACTTGGTTGGTGAGGGGTGAATAATGAGCCTTGCCCTGCTGGGCAATCAAGTGTCGGGGTATATCAGTGCTTGCTATTAGGTCTGAGCAAGTGCTGGACTGTAGTATGCTTTTTAAGTGCTTAGGTTGAGAGTTAGACTACTTTCAAGGGAAAAACTGAAGAAGAGACTTGGTGGAGCTGGGATAAATTTTGCCCTAGCTAACCGGCACTGCCCAGACGTGCAAAACCATGCAAACACATTTTTTACAGCAGAGAAATGAAATAGATTACAGCTACTGCCCTACTTCTCCCTGGCATAGCTGGCAGTGCCTCCTATCATCACACCGTAGACCTCCCATTGTCAAAACTATGCCTCAGCAAGCCCAAATGCACTCAGAAGAAACAACACATAGCATTCCACATACTGTCACTCTCAGGGAGCCCCTAAGGCAAGCAAACATACTTCCCAAGATTCATGTAACATGGGACTCTATTGTAAGATATACTAATGCCCCTCTAACCAGGCTGAACAAGAAGAAAATAACTGTTAGCTGCTTATCTGGAGCCAGGATCTGACAAATCATGCATGCACTCAAGTTATTATGCCACAGATACAGGTACCAGTATGATTCCATCATAGTTCATATAGGTGTAAATGTCCTGAGATGTACCTCCCTGTTTACTATTAAGAGGGACATTATGGAGCTTTTAAGACTGTGTGTCGCAGACTGGTATGAGCCTAACACTGAGCAGCATATTACCATCACCAAGAATGATGCCACAATATGTGTAAAAATTTCTTGATTTCAACAACTGGCATCATTCCAAGGATATCCAAAATGTTCATCTTGGGAGGACATGACTAACAGACCAAGTTGCTTTGATATCGATGGCCTGCCCTATACCTTTCCCCTCTAGGCTTTTGAATACTGAATAAAACTTTATCCACCCCATAATGCCTTTTTTAGGCAATGCCAAATTGACAAACCTACATATATCACAAAATCAACTCAAGTGAACCTCAGTGTGTTACTGCTTAATGCAAGGAACCTAAATAAAAAAATGCAGTTCCTCCAAGCCCTCCTCACATTTGGGAATATTAACATCTGTGCAGTTACCAAGACATGGTTTAAAGTGGCAGAGAGTACCCTGATAGTGCAAGGTTTCAGAGCCTTCCACACTTTTAGATCTGTAGCTGCACAGACAAGGGCTAAAGGTGGAGGTGTCTTAATATACATCAATAACAAAGTACACCTCTAAGGTGGTCAGACAGGATGATGTGCTGGACATCTTCCATGTGCAGATCACCATAGATAAAATCTAGTACCATATCCTAGCCAGCTACAGCTCACCCTCCATGTCTCAAGATGTTCACAATGCATATCTGGACCTACTTAAGACACTTGCCATCCAACCTAACATCTTACGCATGAGGACTTTAATTACACCTCTATAAACTGGGAATCCTACACAGCCTCACATCTACATGCATAGAGATTCCTGGATTTAGTAAATGCAAGCACCTTTGACAAAATAGTGAATGTACCCACTACAACCTCCAACATACTGGACCTCGTGATCACAGATATGGGAGAGTGCTGCATGCCTTCCCAATGTCATATCCTCCCTGGTAAAGTGAAACCAGAAAGCTGTCTCCTTCAAAAGTAAAATCAGCTCCATAATTCTATTAAAACTAGTAACAGTGACTAACTATTCCAAGACCTTTTATTAAGTTGTGGTTTGTCAAAATTCAGTGCCCGTCCAAACCCTAAACTGAATTGCTTTCAAAAAACTCTGTACAACCATGTCAATGGCTGCATAGAAGCAGCATTACCAACCAGAAGTAAGCCCAGAACTATCCCAAGAAATAAATTGCCTTGGTGGCACCCCAAATTAAATAGCATATAAAACAAAAGGAAAAAAATATGGCAAAAATCAGAAAGGGTAATTTCCATAAAGATTAAAAACTCTCTCATCAAAGTAAATAGGCAACTAAGGGTCTAATTAGTTCAAACAAAGCCAACTTTGAAGCTAAGATAGCCCACCAGTTGAAAGATAACCATAAGGCCTTCTACAGCTATGTCAGAAACCTCAAGGGCAACACACACCAGTGTTAATGGTGCCGCATTCACTGAGCCTGGTGATACAGAAATCCTGTTAGCAGACAAATTCATCTCCATCTTTACTCCCTTTCACCCCAAACCGACCCCCCAAAAATACCCTCAAACATAACCCCTTCAATTATAACTATGGAGCATGCACTGGCTGCCTTCACTAAAGCCATGAACATGGTCTCCTGAATAACATCTTTTGGGAAGTCTGCCTCCCAGTTAACTACATCATCAATAAAACACCCTTAAACATTGATTCATTAGCCAGAGATCTGGAAACTCATGTATATAGTAACTTAGCCTTCAACCAACATATGTCCAAGGTAGTAAAAAAATCATTCTATGTTGCACAAATTATAAGCAAGTTCATGGCACCTAGGTCCAGAGGGGTCATCATACCACTGAATTCAGCTCTCATCAGACCCATTATAGAGTGTAATGCCTCCTTTGGTATGTACTTGACCAGACACATGCAGCAACTGGAATGTCCACAAAGGTTCCTTACAAAACGAATACAGGGAGTAAACACAAAGTCCTATGCTGGTCATCTCAAATCCCTGTCTTTTTACTCAGCATCATACAGACTTCTGAGATTTAATCTTTGTCTGGCATACATGGCAACCCCAAATCCTATTTTAATGAACATTTTGCGCATCCTCAAAACAAACAGCATCAGAACTACTAGATTAAATGACCTAAGTTTTGCTTGCGATATAAGTAAGTCATGTTAGAGAGATGGATATGTTTTTCAGAGAATCCCCATTCTCTGGGACAGGCTCTCAATCCATGGGAAGTAGAATTCCTACCTACTCCTATTTAAATGCAACTTGGGCCAGTGGATGGGTATTCAGAAATTCATCCCTAGTCTGGCTCCTATATCTCTTATGGGCAGAGGCAAGCAGTAAATCGCCTCCTATGTAAATCAAATTTGTGTGTTACATATGGGTTGCATGACTAGGCTTATAAGGGCCCTAGTGGTCATTAACCTAGTATACATTTATGAACTTAAGGATAACAACAATGTCTAGCTCTGTACCACATAGAAGCATTGCAGAGAAATTCTACTTAATTAAACATGGATAAAGTTATTTGGATATCCACTTGTGGTCATTGTGTATATTACAGGCTTAACATAATTCTTGGACTACAAATGTAAACCCGCTGACAGTGATAATATTAATATAACACATTTTTGGAACAAGTGCTCAGATTCTCACAAAAATTATTCTATAATGACATGTAACATTTACTTGAAAAAAAAACTTTTTAATTAAAACAAATAACTGCTATACATGGCTATGGCAACAGCAATGGACAGGCAATGCAGGCAGCAAACAATAGTATTGCAAAACTGAATGCGTCAGTAATGTCAAAACAAATCTCTTTGTCAGAAACAGCAGCATACCTTTATAGATGATCATTTCTGAAAGTAGACAAAAGTATTGCAAGCCAAATAGAAGTGTCATAGGATCATAGGGGATCACTAGGCTATTAACCCAGAGGTCACTTTAAGCCTAACAGAAAAACTATACAAACTGCAGCCAAAGTCTGATCCCCAATCAAAAAATTTAAACTGAGAGCTGATTGCAAACCTCAACATTTAGTGTATCTTGCTACTTGCACTAAGTGCTCTCATTTTTAAGGCTAATATGCTGCTTAAATATAGAATACTGAAGCATCTTAGTGATATTAGGTTTTCAACTAATGCCCTTGCTAAGCACATCACGGATTGCCCAAGACATTGTTTTAAATCCTTGGCTACACAACTGGTATTTAAGGGCAAAAGCGGTGGTGACATTGTTCATAGCACAGAGATGGATGAGATCAGATGTGTAGTGAAATTACAAGCTGATAGACTACCCAGCTGGAATGGGGTTGTCCCTTTAAAGCTGGCATTGAGAGCATGTAAATTGCTTCATTAATTGCCTTATTAAGCACTCCTGTTGTAAGATCCTAATTGGCTGGCTTGTTTATGCCTATTATAGTCTCTTCTTTTTTAGGGCTTGTCTTTATGTTAGAGGAGTAGATCTGATGAAGGGCTAATAGCCTGAAAGCACTTATTCATTCTGTTTTCTTGTTATTCCATTAAAAGTGGTTTTAAACTGGCCTTGGCTGTGTTGACTGTACCATGTTTTTGTGCTTCTACTTTTATCATTTTAAGCCTTGCTAGTTCAACCCAATGTAATACCATAGAGGTGCTAGTTAATACCCAAAATTGCATTTAGTGATGACTACCCATGTCCAGGACAGTTGTGGGTATTATCCCTGGTAAGAATTTACAGTGCCCCATCCACTCATCCAGTTTCCTCTTGAACACTATCATAGAGGTGCTCTGTTTCACATGAATTGGTAGCCTGGTCAAAACACGTGGCAGTCACTGGAACACAAATCTGTCCCTGCAGCATGTCCTATATAAATTGAAGGTTATATTTAAACCCCTGGAATGGGTAGCCCTAGACTCATTTGATTTATGGATATGCAGCAAGTTCATTAGGTTTGGGTCTTGGATTGCTCTGTAGGCCAAAAAAGTGTGAGGATCCAATCTCCCTTATTACAATATAAGTGCCTTACCCACACAATTAGCGTATATAATGCAGATTCAGACATTCTTTCTTTCTTTCTTTATTTATTGGCATGATCATTTGCACACTGTGTGGCATTGCGCAACAAGGACTGGCAGCGGTCACTGGCAGTAAATGATGGTTCATTTCCCAAGGCAAAAAATGAAATATTTAATTTGATCTGCTTCCACTAGAGCAAATGAGCCTGGTGCTGGTGTGCTGCTGTGCTGCTGTAAGCACTCTGGATAGTACTCAGTGAAGAAAATGCACCTGTCAGCCACCTATTTCTGTGACACAATGTGTAACTGTACTGAGTTTAGAGAAAAAGAACAGATAATATAGGGTTCAAATCCAGTTTACATATAATTTTAATGAGTAGTTTAGAATTACTATTGACATAGATTGTTGTATATGAATGTGTTGTTTTTTGGAAACACAACTTTTCTCAGTATTATTACCAACGTGATATGCATGAGGTGAAATTTGGCATTTTATAAGCAGTGATAGCACAAAAGCTGTAGCATAATGTGGAAAATTGTATTACATATTATGCATTACATTGAGACATCTCTCAAGTAGTAACCCTGACAGGCTGAAATTTCCTTTGAAATGTTGTCAGCTGTATCTACAAAGATCTAATGTCAGCTGCTGTTTATCCCCTTTCACATTATTCAACATTACCTGAAGGTCTGAAATTGTGTGATAGAAATTCAAGTTCTGATGTGGCAAGGAGATATGAAAAGGATGAATGTGTCAGTTTAGTGCACCAAAAATTCACACCAAATCCAAACACGCAGCTTGGTTAACTACCTGCACCAAAACTGTACTAAAACAACATGACAAAGCCTGGTTTATGTACCACCTAAAAAAAAACACATCAGACATCCTAGCTTAGAAACAACATCAGAGCCAAACTACTGATTATTCTTGACAAAAAGAATTCCTCAAAGCCCAGCAGGAAAAGACACACAACCCCACAAAATTCTGGCAAAGCATTACTCTCCTCCTAAAACCTGGCAAACCTTCCACCCCACCCCCCACCACCTGTAATATTAAAGATAGCCTAGCCTCACAATTTAACTCACATTTCATCAACTCTGTAGAATCCCTCATACAAAATAAACCAAATGAACCTCTAACCATACATAATCCCAGCAATTCCCCAAACCCCTTCACATTTCTACCTATCCAGACTAGCTTCATGAAAATGCTTCTTACCAAGCTTAAACTCTCATCTCCTGCTGTTGACCTAAACCCAAATGAAATTTTAAACTAGCTGCTTCATCTCTCTGCTATCCTGTTTCCATACTTATCAATCATTCCATCTCTGAGAGGTACGTACCCTATATCTGGAAAATCTCTCATATCATACCACTCCACAAAGGTGGCCAATCCACCGACCTCTCCAAGTATCATCCCATTGGTCTCCTCTCTCCCCTAGCCAAAATCTTAGAAAAATGCATCCACCACCACATTCATTACTTACTGAATAACAAGATGCTATCCAACACACAGCATGGATTCAGACCCAAACAAGGCAACAGTACTGCCTTGATTAGTTTCATTGACACTGTGAACCTCCTTAAAAACAAAGGCCTCTTTGTCTCTTCAGTCTTTCTTGACATGTCAGAAGCCTTTGACACCATCTCCCACCAAAAGCTCCTCAATAAACTTGCTGCATACAACCTGAGTTCCACATCCCTTCGGTTTCATAGTTAGTTCCCCAATAGACAACAGGCCACCAAATGGGCCAATAACCTCTCCTCCCTACTTCCTATCCCACTAGGTGTACCACAAGTTTCTATTTTAGGCCCCCTTCTTGTCACCATATTTACTAATAACCTGCACACCACCACCAAGTCTGCTACCATAATTCAATCTGCAGATGACACCACCCTCATCTGCTCTGCTCCCACCACCCTTAAACTTCTGGAAAAAACACAAAAATCACTGTTAGACTTGGAAACCCACCTAGCAGAAACTGAACTCATTCTCAATCCAAAAAAACAAAACAAAACAAAACTCATGGCATTCACCAAAAACAGGTCAGCCTCCAAACACACTTCATTTACCATCTATTCCTCTGACCAAACTGCTATCGAACCAGTAGCTCACATCAAACTCCTTGGCGTCACACTAGACAATCAACTAAAACTTGACAAACACATAGCAGTAACTATAAAAAAAGTTCATATAAAATTAGGTCAACTCTATGGAGCCAAACCCTATCTCACAAATGCCTCTACAGTAGACTCAACCAGATCATTTCTTCTCACCATTCTCCTGTACTCATCACAAATCTTTACTAATCTACAAAAGACCGAACTAAACTAGAGTCATGCTACAATAAAATAGCCAAATTTGTGGCCAGCTTACCACTGCATAGCCCTAAAAAGGTTAACTGGATTGAACTACCCAATTTACTGCAACTAAACTAACTCACCATTGCCCACAACCTTTTAAACAAACCAGATTCCGGCCCAGCTCTAAAAGATTTAGTTCAGACTGAAACTAACCTCAGACACCTGTGATCCTCTGATAAACTATTAAAAGTAACCAAATCTGCAAACAGTTTTGTTGACTCACTCTATTCTAACAATGTTTCCAGGTCTTGAAACCAATATTCCCAACACATTCTTAAACTTAATAACACCTCCATATTCAAGCAAAGCCTAAGAGAATACCTTACCAACCACTGGCTCTGTCCCTGCTCCAACCCTGACTAGAGATCCTATTTCAACACTACTTCTGACACCTGGTAACTATTTTATATTGCTCTCATTTGTCTCTGTGTACCAATCATTAAACACACTCTAGGTTTAGGGTTTCATATCCCAGCATTGTTCTAGCCAGTCATATGGTTTCTTTATCCATCTGTCCTATCGATATATTTCACGGCACGGTTATGACTTGCTAGTATGCTTACTCCATTATTTCTTGCACCTTGCATTTTTTCTTGATGTCGAATGCACTTTGTATAACTTCCTGTGTCTTTTTATTTACTTTGTGAAACTATTATTTTTTTGTATCTGATTTATTAATTTGTATAACACATTAATACTTTGTAAACCTATTTTTTCATATGTACGGAGCTTTTCTTTCCGGGTCATCGCTGAAAATAGGCTTTCAACCCAGTTGGACTTTTACCCGATAACAAATGTAAATAAATAAATAAATAAATAATGCACTATGTGATCTGGTCATTGCTAACTATACCCTTTGATTGTTTTAATTGTCATTTAAATTTTTTACAATTGTCTTTTCTTTTGCATTTGCATGCGGGTTGGCATGCACAACCACAGTTCATGGCTGAAGGCAAAAATCAAAAATTAAATTTTGGCTGTATTCTATAGCACTAATGAACATTTTTTCTCATGTTTAATCTGGTGAAAAAATAGAATTACACACAACACTCATGGCCAGAAACAGTTCATCAAAAAGCCTTCATTTATTGTCCTCAACATTTTTGCACAACTTGGTATAGCACACCAATTCTGAGTTTCCTATGGCAAAACCCGGTGTGCTTTTGGCATTGTCTGCTCTAGTCTAGTTGTTTTCATGCAAATGAGCTTCAACTCACTATGCTCTCGGAATACAGAGTAAAGATACTAAACATTTACTCTAATAGTTATTGGGCTGCTGTTTGTGCTGAACTAGAAATTCCTATGCAGTGTGTAGAAATAATTCACATAGCTACAGACTAACGTTTTTGCATAGTGTCAAGGGTTTGATTCCAGATGTATGTCAAAATATTATTTCATGTCATTTTATATTCCTAACGTGTGTTTGACTACAAATATCTATATTTATCTCTGCTTACATTTTATGGACCTAGCAAGACTAGGAAAGATATAGCATAATATTTGAATAGTGCAGCAGTAAAGCATTCATAAACATATTACTTCCCCAGCAGGAAGACATAAAACCATCCTTATCCTGTTTATTTCATAATCTTGTTTCTAATCTCCTAGCCCTTCTAGCTTCCTGTTACAAACACTTTATTGTATACAGCATGACAGATTAATAATGAGGAAACACCTAAGAGTAATACACCACAAAAATGGCCCTGAATGTCCCATAAACCAGACTTTTAGCATGTCTCTCTTCATCTTTTCTCTTCACACATTCTCTCACATCACTTTTTACTATTGCATATTTATTAGGCTGATCGATGTAATGCTCATCTTATGGGATTCTACAATTGACATTACTGTGATGAAACCTAATAGCTGAATCATCCCTTGCTTTAATCATTGTCCCTTGCTTTAATAAGTTGTCAGTGTCCCTTCAGTTGGGTGTTTCTACATTGTGAACTAAGATTTCTTTTGAAGTGTGCTGAGATAATGTTCAGATCTACTGATTGATTTTTGGACAGTGTCAAGGGCTCTAATCTAGAACAATGTCAAATTTACTGGCTGTTTTTATGACTACTTTATGTACAGCTGTTGCCTGCATGTTGTTGTGAGCCCCCAGTATCCTGCTTCTGACATAATCTACTTGATTCCTGTCTCCCCCCACCCATCTCTCTACCCCCTTCTGAGTACTCAGCATCTGCATGATGTCTGTCACTGAGCAGCAACACTAACTGATGATAACTGGCAATTCACATCTGATGGAAAATCGTGTGAGTTTTTGCCTTCAGCTGCATTAGGCTGATGCCCTTCATGCTACTGGGCTTAGCATCACTGCATTATGGAAAGACAGTAGTATGAACAGGCAGTTATCATCTGTTGAATAGGCCGCAGAGTTGAATGTATCCTGTATAGGATTTTCCAGTTGCATATATTTTTATGAAGTATGCTGCCTAAACAATTCCTGGCTTCACGGTGTTTCTATTGTCTGTTCTTCCAGCAGCATTCACATGCTTGTTTCCTTATGTTTCAGAATCAGTCAACCCATGCTCATGTCCGCCAATAAATTACTGTAGAACATTAGGTACAATCAAATGTTGTATGTGTTATCAAGCATAGTACAATAGGCGCATTTGGACAATATTCCTTATATACACGCATAAGGTAATAGGAACAATGTTGCTTCATTTTCATCCATATTCTGAAGCATATCAATTATGACTCATACATGTTTGTTATAGATGCATTGATGAAGCATATCAATTATGACTCATACATGTTTGTTATAGATGCATTGACTTTATTGCACAATCATGTCATGCAAACATGTACAATTGCATAATAACAATCGCAGCATGCCTCAAATACATGGACGGTTACCAGATATGAGGTCTATGTAGCTGTAAACCTGTATAATCCATATTATGATTAATGTAATTCAGGTGTCCTAAGAAATGTGCAAATCATGATACATAATGATGTATCATTATGATTACATGATGCAACTAGAGTGACATCAGAGGGTCCTTACAAAAAGAATACAAGACATACTCAGTCTCCTATAAATTGCTGAGGGGTGATCTATGTCCGATTTACAAAGCATACGCAAACCCCACACTTAAAAATATGCAGGAGATTCATAAGTCAAACAGTACCAGAAATACAAGGTCTAGGCACCTGAATTTTGTCTTTGAGTTAAACAGAACATGCTAGAGAGACAGATATGTGTCCAGGAGGCTGCTCCTCCTATGGAACAGGTTTATAATCCATGTGAAGCTGAGTTTACCTGCTAAACAGTTTAAAAGCAACCTAGACCAGTGGATGGGAAACAGAAAATTTACACTGGGCCTGTTATCCATGTCCCTTATATACAGAGGTATCTTATAAATGCCTGGCCCTCAATGTCTTATTTGGCTATAGCTTCAACAACTGGTGTAGTGTGTCCAGTCTCAGTCAGGAGAAACACTTACTTTGGGAGAGAGATGCCCCCTCATTTTTAAAATAAACATCTTCCCTGCAACACAATGATGAGGTGCAATTTCTCTCTGTGGGAGTCAGACTTCTGTGGCACATGCAATTTATAATATGCGGTCTTGATTGTGTAACTGGATAGGTAGGTAGTTCAAATCCAACAGTGGTGATATTGTGTGTGTGGTTTCAGTGCCAGGTAGATATAGTTTCATCAACATCTGTGCTATATCTACATCCACTAAGGAGAAACTTTTAAATTGGGAGAGGACTCCCTCTCTACCTTATCCCACTTTTACCACATGCATCTTCTCTGCAACACACTGATAAGGGCATCCTGTCAAAAGTGCACTCTCTCTCTCTATACAAGTAAGACTTCCCCGTGGCATGTGCTGTTGATACTGTGCTCATTTGATTTTATAACTAGACAGGTCAGTAGTTCAAATCCAACATTGCTTAAATAGTGTGTACTGTCATGTTCAGTTACCTTCATCACAACACCTTGCTATGTACACTTCCCCTTAGGGGGCATATTTTCACTGGTAGAGGGCTACTCTATAGACTTCTGACATCCCTAAGCAAAAGCCAGTTTTGGCAATACACTGATAAGATAATGCTTTCAAAAATGCATTATCTCTCAGTTGTAATATGACCTCTCCTGTGGTACTGGCTCTTGATACTCTATTCTGTAGATTATGAAAACAGACAGGTAGGTGGTTTGAATCCAGTAGTGACTGATTACTGTGACTGTCTGTTTCTCACTCATTCTCTTTAGAAAAGGCTTCAGAGACATATAGGATGTGTAGCTCCTTCCATCGCTTCCTTTACCTTTTAGCATTAAAATCACCCTATTAAACAATGGTGCTGTCATCCCTTCAAATGAACACTGTTAGAGTTATAAAACAACATCTTGTGTGTCACTTGTAAGTCATCCAATATTTCTAGCTTGTGATCTTGGTTAGGTAGTCAGTTCTACTCCAGCCATTACTCCTTACACTCAGTTGTGTGACTATGACTGTGAGTGTACATGTAGGTAACAATGTTGGCACCCTCCTATCTGCTTTATACATGTGTAGTTGGGGATTCATCTTACAATAATTTCTTTATATTTTTCACTGACAAATGCATTGTTTAACAGCGATTATGCCATTTGATAAAAATTGCCATGTGTAATATTAGTTGTAAGCCTTCTCCTCTGGCATGAGGAGATGAGACAATTTTCTTGCCTTAGTAAGCCCTGGGTTCAAATCCATGACTATCTACACATTGTGCATGATTGGGACTCTACCATCACAGTGATAACAGCATTATGCATGACGTGTTTGAGTATATGCAGCATCATGCAATTTTGTGTGACAATTAGACAGATTGCACCACTGTTTGAACCAAATTGCATGTACACATATGCCTTGCAGCGATAAGATGATGTAATGCCTTTAAATACAAATATATGTCACAATTGTAGTAAGACATCTTCCATGTCATGTTCAGTCTTCATAATATTATGTATCATCTGTCATTGCATTTATAGGTGTTCAAAACCTGCAGTGAGTGACTATAATGGCTGTGTATCAATATACTGCTATGTAGGAATGGCAACCACGACAATTGTAATCTGCACAATTACAGTGGGAGAGGCCTCATTATCCCTGTTACCTCAAACAACTGGTTTGCAGCACAAACATATGATGTAATAACTTCACATAAGTGGAGTCTCACAGTTGTGTTAAGACACCCACCTTGGTGGGTGTGATGCCCCTACACTGGCCCAGTAATCAAGGAGCCTCAATCCTCACCACTGGCAACCATAACAGATGTACACAATGGGAGGATGACAAGTACACACACAGTAAAGTATAATTTCCCTTAAGAGCTCACAGATATCACAGTCAGTCTGGGGCTGGTTTCTCCCTCTTTCTCCAGATCCCCAATAAGACTGCCCCACTGGCACAGCTATAGGATAGAGATCACAGCTGAGTGGCCAAGCTAAGATGTCCAGCAGCATCTCTGTCCAATCAGTGCTATGTGTCCCTGCCCAAGTAGCTGACACACACACACACACACACACACACACACACACACACACACACACACACACACACACACACACTTTGAGATTTGATTTATAAACCAGCACATACACACACACCTGGGGAAGGCTAGCACAGGTTTACTAGCTATGTCCAGTTCTGCCCAGACTATTAGGTAGTTCCAGCTTCCACCAGCCAACTCTTATCAGCTACTATAAGGCCCTTAAAGGGTGTCCAATTCTACTGTGTAATGCTACTATTATCCAAATGGTAGTTTTGACCAAGAGCAAAGCTATTTTGGAATGGCCTGTACAGTGTTACCAAATACATATGCAAGTACTCTATGAACTTAAATATGTCTCACAAATATCAGCCACAAAACAGGTTTAAATATATTTAATAATAAATAATAAAAGAACAAGACAATACTCAGAAAACAAACATAGTTACTTCAGAGTTCCAAATCACAGGAAATATTTTAAAACAAAATTGCAGGACAGTCTCAAATAAATACAAGTTACACCTAAACTAATCTTTACTATATTTCTAACTATATCTAAAAGAAATACTATGCCCTGAATCTTACTTACAGACAGACAAGTGCAGACGATGAGTGGATGTTCTTGCTAGGTCCAAGACAAAATACAAAATGCACAGTCTCTCTTTGAGAGAGTTCTTAAATAATGTTACATTTTACTGCTCTGTTAGCTTGGGTAACATCATTCTTTACCACCTGACTTCAGTTCCCAGGCTAAACAGAAGCTTAACAGAATTTTAACATCTCTGTGTGAGAAATAGATATTTCTTAGATGTTTGCTCAGAGCTGTGTAGCTGCTAGGAGGTTATAAAGCAATAAAACACTTCACATTTTAAACCTAGTAATTACTTTTCTTTCCAGACAATAGAAACACTTCTAGCTCTAGACATTGTCTGCTTCTGCATTGAAACTGAGAGATAACATCTTTTGTTTACATCCCAGCTATAAAGTAACTTAATCTCAACTATTCTTAAGTTTTGCAGGTTAACCTTCCATGTTCCAGCAGCGTATGCTGTGGTTTCAGTACATAACATACAGTTCTTTATAAATCATATCAATATTCACAAATGACAAATACTTATTTACAAAATTCCAGATAGCTGGGGTGGCAGTGTCACAATGGGTATGATTAATTCACACTTCTTTAGCTGTGGACTTACACAGATGGATATTCAACTCTAAAAATGGACAACGTTATGTGAGTGCACTGACATGAATCAACAACTGTTGCATCAAGTTATTTGTATCCATTTTTATGTTGAACAAACAACTTTCAACACATTTGAAGATTTCATGGCAGTGATAAAGGTATTCTGGGATTCCTGTGTTGTGAGTACGTTTATGGCTCATGCAGTTAGTACTGAGTTGTATAGCATATCTACACAGCTAGTCTGTGTTTTATATATTTATTTTATTTTCAGTTTGAAGTCCATTGGGCCAAGATCAGCTTGTTTTCAGTGGAGGCCAAGGGAGAAAAGCTCCAATGAACAATTACAAATATACACAAAGCACTATAATCATCTAAATCAGGCTGAGAATACAGCATAATACATATGGGGTATAATACAATCAAGAAATACAAATAATACGACATTGTTGGAAATTTTGTATGTACAAGGTTAAATACATTTACTGATATAAGAAAATCTAACAAGGTTAGGTTGTTTTGAATCTGTGACTGTAGTGTATTAAAGCAATGTACATGGAAAGCAGTGGCTTGTCCAGGTAACACAGATATTGGACTGTGCACATTTGTGTGAAAAGTAGCATATCTGCCTCCTTTTCATCACTCTGTCAAATCTGATTTGGATAAAATAACATCAAAAACCCTTTCTTAATTCACACCTCGATTGCTGTTATTTGTCACAAGCTCCAGTACTGTCTCCTATGGTATAAGCATTCAATGCAGAGTTCCAATATGTATTTTAATACACTCATTCAAGTCAGCATGTGTGGTGCAACACTTACACTGGGAAGGACACACATCATATCATATCATTGCTTACATTAACACAAGTTCATCATGATCACAAATGCATCATAGTCACAAACAGCTTTAGCCCAGCAATTGCTAGATTTGCACATTAGCAGTTGTCTTCACAGCATACTGCTGGCATGGACTTTCATTTTGAGCATATCTTGTGTGGGCTACCTATACATTTGTAATATACAAAGAAATATGTCCTAGGCATACTGATATACATCATGACTTTCAGAATCACAACCCATTTGCCAGGGAATGGACTACACTTGACTTCTGTCTTGACTTATTTACATTTTCACATATGCCATATTAGCTTGATTTATTGTGCATATACATATGTCACATCTGCTATAGTTAAATAGATGGTAATGTGTGTATCAGATAATTATTCTGTTTACATCCTGGTCAATGTGACATCTATGTGCATGTGTAATGTCTGTCAGTATTTTTCTAAATATACGGACAGCATGAATTAACATTTACTAATCTACAATGGACAACATACATGTTGCTTAATAATGTTTAATTTCATCACTTAATACTATCATTGGAATGATTGCACAGGTGACCATGATTCTTCTCCACATTTCCACATTGTTACAGGTATGTACACTGCCATGACAACCATCAGTATTGTTTCCTAAATACACATAAGGCAATGTCAGCCTCAGAATTATTTGACCTGCATCTGTTTTCTAACAATCATTTGTATGTAACTTATTAACATTAATCACTCCCACAATATATTTTCCATTGGCAGAATAGTTCAGTACACCTGCCACATGTGTAACTATGCATTCTCACTTTAGTCATGTGAGGAATACAGATATTAATGATCATGTCCCACAACGTGCATGATGGAGACCGCACATTTAGGTTATATGAATGTAATTCTATTCCTATTTATCATTCACATTAGTATACAAAACATGTCTGGTGAATACATTATGGGTGTCACTGTGGTGCAGCAGATAACACTGTTACCTCACAGGAAGAGGTTTCCAGTTTGATTCTCAGCTGGGGTACTTTCTGTACAGACTCTGCATGTTCTCCCTATGTTCATGTGGGCTTCCACTGGGTGCTCCAGTTTCCTCCCACATTCCAAAGACATGAAGTAGGTGGATTGGACACTCTAAGCTGACCATAGGTGTGTGTGTGTGTGTGTGTGTGTGTGTGTGTGTGTGTGTATGTGGTGTGGAAGAACTACCATGGCAGGGCTAGCCACCCAGCAGTGTAAACCTTGGATCTAGATGATCGTCACTGCTGAAGTGACACCCTGACCCTATTTATAAAAATGGGAAAAAGGTGTTGTGGATGGATGGATAGACGGATGGATTGATAATACATGTTTAAATGTACAATAATCTGTCTATGGTTACAAGTTCTGACAATCAGAACAAAAATGTCCCTTTCTGAAGTGCATGACAACAGCCGTAGGATCCTTTTGTGTTCATACATGATGAACCTGAGAATACAGCATGCTGTCATTTACAACCGATACCTTTCATTACATACATGTGATACGCAATTACTATATGCCAACATACACCAGTGAAACTGTTGTCCTTGCTAACTGTTCTCAGAAATCAGTATCTGATACACATGTATCACATTTATTCCTCTTGTTACCTTGAGTTACTTTGTGCCCCTCTCATAGCTCACAAACGTTTAGATTTTCACAGAATGTCCAGATTTTATCTCATATTTTTGGTCTGCTCCTCATAAAATTTGTGTTTTTTTGGGAAATCACTGAAGATTGAAGCCACTAAATAATAACATATATTTGAGTTTCTGACTTCACTTCCTTCAGGATATGCAGACTAACAGACATTCTGTTATTCTAGCAACTTTCTAAGTTTATAAATGGAGTATTTAAAATTTGTCCCTATTTTTGGGCCTTTGTCCCCCCATTATTTTAGGCTTTGTCCAGATATCTTGCTCCAAGAGGTTGAGAGGTATGACTCCTTCTCACAACATTTGACAGCATTTCCATTTTTATTTACATACATGGATCAGTTCAGTTATCAGGATTACTTTTAGTACATCGATATTAATAATTGTTTTTGACCAAAATGCTCTTTGTGCAATAATCCCATTTCTTACCTGACTACAGTTTCCCTGTTTAGCTTCCCTTGCTTCTTATTTGTGCTCTAATCCCTAAATCTGAATAAACTTTCATTGATTAAGTTCCCTTCCATCTTAATTCTTTCATTAAAGTTGCACTTGCCTTGTATTATGCTGTCTGCACAGGCTTGCTCACTATTTTTGCCTGCAGGCATTCTCTTTTGTTTACATTATGTGCTTGAGCTTCCATGCACCCTTTTGTGGTTGTTAATACTTGTTCTGACCACAAATAGGTGATGGTGAAAGTGCAGGCTTCTGTAACAACTTGCATATTCAATGAGCTCTGCTGCTAATCATGCTGTTAATGAATCCCAAGGACTGTGGTGCACCTATGAGGAATGCACATTTTTTGTGTTTTACTGCAAAGGTATCAATAAAAATACACAGAAAAAACATACCTTTTGTCACAGTCTACTTATATGACGAACTGCTAAAATTGTCCTTGTTTCATAACATTAGCTCTAAAATGCATATAAACATTTGTATATTCCTTTTTATCTAGTGTGTTCCTAGCCAGAGGTAGTAGAAAGTAGTACAGCCTGAAAGAACTGCCTATCATGTTGTCCTTGTAGCTTTTTTCCTCTGCTTGTCTAGTCAGATAGACAAGGGGAAGCACTGAATTATTTGCCAGTTAGGCACATTTTCAAAGGGGATGTTTTTGACCATAAACATACAGACTATGACTTCATAAGAAAGTTTTTAACAAGTATTTGGTATTTTCATCCTTTATGAGGTGGTCTAGACAAGGCCACTGATGCAGCTGCAGTCCATGTTTTCTCCAGTCTGTTGTTATTCCTGCCCTGTTTTCACCTCCTTGCAAGAGCTGCTCTGGAAATCCCCGGCCTTTCCTTCTGTCTGAGAGACTTCATGAAGTAGTTGTTGGCTGGATCTGAATTTCAGCGTACATAGCCAGTCATGCTTACTCACTCTACCCGGAAAGTCTCCTTTCTACAAGTATGTTATTGTTACAGCATCTTAAAATGCTAACCCTTCCATGGCATATTTAACATCTTCAGTGTTCAGGAGTTAGTTTAAGGCAAGCCAGAAATCAGTACAAGAACACACCCACCCACACACAGATGCACATTCTTGTAAATCTATAGTAGGTGTGATTCTGAGTACAAAACTGAATGAATATTGAACTATAGTTTATTTAAATACCTTTAAATAAAGGTATTCTGACAATATTTTATAAAAAGAAAAAGATACCTACAGTCATTTGAATTGCAAGGCCTCCTGGGAATTATGCATAATTCCTGTGAAAAGTTATACCCCCTTTCTGGGCTCAGTAGCTAGGGCAATATAGAGTTCAGCAAAGCTTTTCAGTATTTCTAAGCCAATTCAAAAATAATACCAGGTGCACACACACGTTTTCACAATGCAAACTCCATTACTTTACCTTCAGTAGCATACAAGATGTCATTCAGTATGTTTTTACTGCACTTTTAACCCTAGCTTATGCAACATAGTTTAGAGACAGTACTCTGTTTGTACAGTGCTTGCCAAAAATATTAATCCTGGCTAAGAGTACATCACTGATCACTGTTTGTTTTCTCTGCAGATGTCAAACAATGACTCTTGATATCACTTACAACAATACTTTTCTAGCTAGTATAATTAAAGTTTGTTTCAAGAGATGAAAACTATATTTTCTTCAGTCAGAATTAACTGTAAATCCATTTGCTTACATAATTCAAGGGTAAGCAAGCTTTAGAAACAAAGAATAGTGTCAGCATTAACATAAACTAATTTCCAAACCTGTAACTGAAACACCTCCCCCCTTTTTTTTTGTTAAGATATAAAACAATATTTGTTTTAGTTTCACGGAAAGGGTAAAGAGTGGAATTGCAGTGTCTTTGGGACATTGTCAGTGATAACCCCTTAAAGCAACATAAAAGAAGATAACCCAATCTTAAATGTATGGACAGCCAGAAACCAGGTAGCTGAAATGCTGGCATGTCCTGAAGGGGCCATTTGCATATATATCCAAAGGGCATCTGCTACAGAAGGTTTAAGGTATTACACAGTGAAGATTCTAGCTTTTCTGTGCCTTTGTAGAATTTAATAAAGATAACTGAATTTAATAAAGATAGATATCAGTACAACAACGCATACACACGCACACACGGTGTGATTCTAAGGACAAAAAATGAATGAATATTAAACTCTATGAAGATATTCTGACAATATTTTATAAAAAGATACCTATATTAATTTGAATTTCAAGGCCTCTGGGAATTATACATATTAACCAGGAAAAGATATAACCACTTTCTGGATTCAGAACATTCAGTAGTTAGGGTAATATTCAACATTTCTTTAAGCCAAATCAGAAATAATATCAGGTTTTCTCAATGCATGCTCCATTACTATGGCCTTAGTAGTTCACAGGAGGTTATTCAGCATGTTTTACTGTACTTTTAACCCTAGCTTATGCAACACAGTTTAGAGAATACTCTGTACAGTGCTTGCCAAAAATGTTAATCTTGGAGAAGAGAACACTGATTACTTTTTTTCTCTGTTGATGTCAAACAATTATTCTAGATGTTACTTACAACAGTACCTTTCTACCTAGTATAATTAAAGTCTGTTTCAATAACTGCAAAGTATATTTTTCTTCACTTGGAAGTAACTGTAAATTCATCTTGTTATATATTTCAAGGGTAAACAAGCCTTACATACAAAGACTAAACTAATTTCCAGAATTGTAGCTTAGTGTCTCAGCAAGGCTGGCACATATTTATTTATTTATTTATTTATTTATTTATTTATTTATTTATTTATTTATTTATTTAAGAATGTAAAAGAGTTTTTGTTTTACTTTCACCAAAAAAGATTGAGTGGTATGGTGGTGCCTTTGGGACATTGTTAGTGATATCCCCTTAAAGCAACAGAAAAGAAGTTACTCTAATCTTAAATGCATAAGCATTTAGAAGCCATGTAGTTGAAACACTGATATGTCCTTAAGGTATCATTTGCACATATTCCATGAGTGTCTGCTACAGGAGGTTTGATATATTATGCAGTGAATATTCTAGCTTTGTTGGCTCTTTCTTGAAGAATGTAATAAAGGATAGAAAGTGAATTTTAAATAATAACCTATCTACATCAACTTGGACCACAGTATATTACTTCTGTTGGTGACAATACACTGGAGTCTAGATAAAATTAAATCAGAGAAAATCATCTTATGGGGTTTTAATATACACTGGGGAAGCAAGTTTTAAGAATCTTCAATCTTGCTACTATTTAAACCTCAGAATTTTCTGGGAAGGAATAAATTTAGTGCTGAAAGATATAGAATATACAGAAGTCTCCTAGTGACTGGGATCTCATACTAACATCAAGGTGGATGAAATATGTGGATATCCAACTGATCTAACAGGCTTTTTGCTGCAGCTTAGCAGAGCAGGCACTCATGCCACAACTGAAAGTTTCTTCTATTTTTCTTCTTTGTTTCTCATTATTTTTTTTATTCCCAGGGTGGCTTTGTTAAGAGTTTGGTATGTTTAGGCCTATGGCTCTGCAACTGTGGAGTCTCTTAAACCAAATAATATAATATAATGCAAAATTTAACCACATGGGATGACCTCCAGAATATGTGGAAAAACACTTCCCACAGGAGCTTGGTAAAAGAGTGTACAAGCTTGGCATTGAACACTGTTGCAGTTTTTATATATTTGAGATAATGTCAGAAGGTGACAATGAGCCTAAGTCTACCTATTTATGTGTATTAACAGTCTGCCTCCCTTTCATCCTGATTATTGTTCAGGTGTTTGAGTTTACTCCTAACAT
Organism: Protopterus annectens; assembly: GCF_019279795.1. Classification (NCBI taxonomy): domain Eukaryota; kingdom Metazoa; phylum Chordata; order Ceratodontiformes; family Protopteridae; genus Protopterus; species Protopterus annectens. The sequence continues at coordinate 1,837,846,060 of NC_056733.1, read as the reverse complement.
AAATCATTGCCCAAACCTAAACAAGGTGTGACTTGATGAATGACATCTGTGTAAAGAAATCATTGCTGATGCTATTTCTATTTTATAAGTTCATAGATATGTACTAGGCTATTTGTCCTTGCCCTTATGGACCATTCTAAGCCTAGCCAGTTTCCCATAGTGAGAATTAAACCCTGCACCTCTTATCTGTGAGGCAAACACCTTAACCAATATGCCAGTCCTCATTTAGTTGAGTTGAAAGAGTAATCGGTTATGTTCATCTGATTATAGCTATGTCAGTTTACTTTATGAAACATTGCAGAACCATACAACCACACCTTCTCTTTTACCCTTTTTCCACTTGTCCCATGCTCTCTTCAATGTATAAATAAAAATTATCTCTACCACGCATTCCAGAAGTCCCTTCCATGTGTCCATCACCGTCAATGTAAAAAGGTACTTTTGAGTATACAATAATAGTTGGCCCTTACAAGTCTACTGACTGTGATTTTTCATTCCCTATCTAGCCTTGCTATTCAGACTGACCTCTTCACACCTCCCTGAGATAACCTAGTACACCAATATTATTTTCCCATGTCTGGTGGGTCATCCAGACATGATCAACATCCCAGATCCTTTCTCAGATCTGTTACATCAGTTCCACTCCCCCACGATACTTCACCCGAGATAATGTGTCAAACACAATACTTTGTGTTTGTTTCCACTAAACCTTGACTGTTATTTTTTTGCCCACTTGTTGAATCTTTCCACATCCTTCAATAGATTCTTTTTCCATTCAGCCCTGCTGCACGTATCTTTGCGGCATCAGCAAAGAGGTGTATCCTCCTCTCTATTTCTTCAGATTTGTCTGAGACAGACACACTGAAGAGTAAATGACCAGTATGGATCACTTGATACTTCACCGCACCCTTTTCCATAATTATTGATATTTTCCTTGTCACCACAGCCCTCTGTTTCCAAAATTCAACCATTCCATGTTCCTCAGTCATAATTCTTGGACTTTACCCCAATACCTCCATTTCTCCTGTCTGCCTCCTGTGTGAGACCGAGTCAAATTCCTTGCTGAAATGCAGCTAGACCACATAGGTTTGACTGAGCACTCCTTATGGTCATGAATCCATGTTGGTTACTGTCCTGAAGATTGTTGTCTTCCAGAGATGCTACCATACCTCTCAACCTCTTTGTGCAAAACATCTGGACAAAGCCTGACAGAATGGGGGGACAAAGGCCCAAAAATAGGAACAGATTTAAAATATTCCTCTTCTAAACTTAGAAAGTTGCTAGAATAATAGGATTTGTTTTAGCATTAATTTTTCTGAAGTTTATGAAGTCTGAAACACGAGTGTATATCATTATTTAGTGACTTCTATCCTCAGATCATCCCAGAGATTTGCCAGAACATCACAAATGTTATGAGGAATAGACAAAAAATATGCAGCAAAAATCTGGACATTCTGTGAAAATCTGGACAGTTGATAGGTATGAATGCTGCTGGTCTTCTTCTCAGAATTCACACCATGACTTTCCCTGCCACTGTTGTTAAGCTAACATACCTGTAGTCCCCTGGATTGTTTCTGCTTCCCTCTTCCATACAAAGGTACAATACTTTCTGTCTTCCATTCCTTTGACATGTCTACAATAACCAGTATACTATTCAAATTCTATGCCACACAGACTGCCAACACATTGGCCAGGTTACTTGGAACTGTAGGAAGTAAACCATCTGGTCGTTGTGCTTTATCATTCTTAAGAACAGCAATTTCCCTCTGAACCTTTCCCCTGCCCATCATACTATCTCTGCATTCTTCTTTCCATTCTGGCCTACTGCTCTTCCAAAATAGCATCCTCCCCTTGATATGCTTTGTAAATACTGAAGTACAGCATTCATTCAGTATCTGTGTTTCTTCCTGTTCTTCTCTAGTCTTTTTATATTGGCTAATTTTGGTCTGTTCTATGCCGCCCCCTCCCCCCTTCTAGTAGGCAGATCCTGATTCTTTCCACTAACACCTTTTCAGATGTATCCTTTGCTGCCTTCACCATCTTTGTCACCTTTTTTGTTGTCTGTCTCTGTTCTGTACCTCCTCCTCCACATTCCACCTCTTTTGGACTTAATGGTTTGACATAATTGTTAACTTAACATTCCTAAGTAAGTTCTATAGCTTTCTCTTTTTGTCTTTTTCTCACGCACTTGAAAATAACTCTAACAATTCCATCTCTTTCCATTTCCATTGCTCTATCAGTTTCCTTCCAGTCTCCTAACTCATCCATGATCATGTCCCTATCACATCATTATAAAACCTCACACCATCATCTGTGTAGTCTTATCCTCCTCCCCTCATTTGAAACACACAGTGGCATGATCCCTGTTGGATAATGCTGCATTAATATGAACATTCATGACACACTCTGATCTGATTAAAACCATATCTAGACTTCTGTACTCTCTGATGCATTCATGCACCAGTTGGCCAGATCACTACAGTAATGGACTCCCATTAGTTCCTGCTCTGTCGCTCTACCCTGGAGTTTGGAACCTACTAGTCTGCTACTGGCAGATTCAGACCACCCATCAGTATTACCTTTCTCCTTCCCCCACTCTTGTATTCTTTCCTCCAGTCTATTATACTTGTCTTTTAAGTCTTTGGGACACTACACTGTATTAATAAACTGACTCTCCCACCTCCTATTCCATAAGCACCAGGGTACTTAATTTAGTTTCAGACCCTGGGTATGCCTTTATCACATTCATGGTTTGGTGTTCTTCCTCTTCTACAACCTCACTTTTATGACCTTCTTTATGTAGCTTGCTGCTCTACTCTTAGATCCCTTCTCTGTCACTAAAGAACAACATGTATCAAAGAACGTCCATGTCCACAGCTCCTTATGTCATTGTCCCATGTTTTCAAAATACCAGCAATGTCCTGCCTCCATTCCTGCAACAGTTGCAGGACCTACATCTTCTTATCCAACCTCCTTGCATTTGAGAATAAGACAACCCAGCCACACATTATTGCTCTATTCTCTGTTACTGGCCTGCGGGGGGGGGGGGGCATTTCTTTTAATTATGCCTACCCCTACCCTTTTCCTCTAACTTTTAATTATGGTTTATCATTATATTTTCAAACACTATTTATTTATAAAAGTAGAAACACCACAGATGCACATGAAAATATAAGCATAAGCAGTTTTTGATTGTGTTCCTTTGAGGACTGGACAATAATTTTGGAAGCAGTTCCATGGGGCAATAGTTACTATTCTACCAGCTGTTAGTTGTGCTATGCAAGAGATGCTGTTTAACCTGTAATTGTTTTAGAAATGTTTATAGTTTCTGGTCTATAAAATGTCCTTGATCTGAAATACAGTGAAAAAAAAGAAAAAAATGGTAGGGGAGAATCACTCCCCCCACTCCCGTACCACTGTACTTAAATATATAAACTATGAACTGCACTTCCTCATAGAAAAAGGTGTTTCCTGTGTCAGGTTAGTGTGAACCCTGGTGAAGGCACAGTCAGATCTTCTGACTGCTGAATTAATAAAGTAAGCCAGATGATCGGTAATGATGATATTCCTGATTGTGTGGAGGCAATACATGGTTTCCTGCCACCATTTGTTTAGCTCCTGAAGCTTGCTTGATCATCTAAGTTTACCTTATTCACCCAGACTGATCATTTATTTACCCCAGGAGTCAGGCTAAATACTAATAAATGCTGTCACCTTGGGCAATTTTAGAAAATTCTGTACCCCCATGGCTGTATATTCACTCACAAGATACCAGGACCTACTGCACTCGTCATTGCATTAGCATTCTTCTATGTTTGTGCACTGTGATCTACAGTTCATGCTTTTTACCTTAACCAGTTCAAGTATGTATCCCAGGACCATCTTTCACCTGCTCAGATTCCTAACTTCCACAAAGTGTCAACAGCATGGCAGTTTCCATTGTCTTTCCCATTGGCTGCTCACTCCCACTCTCCCATCGGTTATTTCAGTGCTCAATTCATTAAACAGTGTTTGGTTATCAGTGATCCATCTTCTGTAATTGGCTTTTCTGTCTTCCACCCATTATTGTTGATGAGGCAAGCAACCACATTTATTCTCTCTTAACAAATCAGCCAAGTGGCATAAAGATTCTGAGCATCTCTGCACCCTGAAGTATGCAGGACTGATTACCAAACTAGACACTGAGGGACAGGAGTAAATGGTTGAGTCTGACTCAGTCATTCTGGAGGGAGGGGATTAGATTTAGTCCTACAACATGAAAAACAGCTGTAAGGGTCTGTCTGCAGATTTGGTGTAATGAAACAAGATTCAGTGATACAAGTCCAGCAGGGAGTGCACTGCACTCTTCTAGACATATTGGGTGTGAGGACCTGTGAACAGACATTGTGTCTAGTATAGCAGATATCACACTGGTCAGCAGGAGAGAATGCCAGGCTTACCAAAATCATGTCCTAACTCCCCGATGGATGATTACCACAATCTATTGGTCAGCAGGGGAGAATGCCACGCTTACCAAAATCATGTCCTAACTCCCCGATGGATGATTACCACAATCTACTGGTCAGCAGGGGAGAATGTCAGGCTTACCAAAATCATGTCCTAACTCCCCGATGGATGATTACCACAATCTACTGGTCAGCAGGGGAGAATGTCGGGCTTATCAGAAACATCTCCTAACTCCCCGATGAATGCTTATCACAATCCCTATACCTTGCATCCACTGCTTATATCTCTGGCTCCTAGGAATGTGGGATAAAAGGTGTCAAAAGGAGATGAGAGTTCCCTCTTCAAGGAGAAAGTTAGAGGTGCAAAAGCATATAATAAATATCGGTTGATACCTCACACTATACCACCATGCATTTGTGAGGTTTAAAGACTAGCTGGAAGATTTGGGGGGTAATGTATGCTGTCTGGAAGATATTAACCTGAATGTAATAGTTTCTAGGATAGTTTGGGTATTTATTATATGAATTCTAGATTTCTGTCATTTCATCCAGTGGATAGGAAGCTTGAATAACTTAAACATTTATTTTATTTCTTTTTTTACTTATTACATTTGTTTACCAAGTAGTGTCCGACTGGGCCAGGGGCCCGTTTTCAGGGGAGACCCAGGGAGAAAAGCTCCACAGTATTACAAAATCAATACTACAAAGCATATTTAGAGAATACAAGCCAGGCAATAGCACAGTACAATGCAAGAACAAGCAAACATAATAGTGCAGTACAATCTACAGAACAGTACAGGCAATAGTACAAAACAGCCATAGAACAATACAAGTACTGCATGAATTTCCATACTGACAAATACATATTAGAAGAACAGGAATTTTGCTGAGAACAGTAAATGATGTGGGTTAATTATTATCCAGGTGACTGGCAGGAGCACGGCCAGTGGTTAGTCAGGTGCTCCTTTAGGAGTGATTTGAACTGGTTGCGTTTGGGGTTTTTTGTTATTGTCTCTGGTAGATTATTCCAGACTTTTGCTATTATGTGTGAATAGAGGGAATCGCCATGACAGCTATGGGAGTTGGAAACCTTAAGTAAAAGTTTGTTAGAGGATCTGAGAGTTCTGATTTTGTTGCTAGTTTGAACTAAGTGGGAGATTGCTGGGCAGTTGTTGGGGTGATAGATTATTTTGTGGGTTAAGGTTAGCTGATTAAGTGGTAATAGGTTGGGTAGCTCTAGCGAGTTTAGCTGTGAGTGGGCTGTACAGTGGTGGGATCGGTGTGGATGATTAGCGGCATATTTAGCAATCTTATTGTTGCATGCTTCAAGGTTTTTCTGGTCCAATTTTCATACATTTGTGAATGTAAGTGAACCATACAGGAGGCTGGATAGCAGGTGAGTGTGAGAAGTTGCTAACCTGGCACTGGGAGTTTGGTATGGTTTGGCCCTGTATAAGGTGCCTAGTTTGATGTGCACTTTTTTGATAGTTTGTGCAATGTGTATATCAAGTTTGAGGTTATCATCTATGGTAATGCCCAAAAGTTTGGTGTGATCAGTGGGGAGTATCTTGGTTCCATTTGTGGCGGCGATGGAGAGAGAGAGAGTAGGGAAGATTTGGGTTTTCTGTTGCTGAAAACTATGAGTTTGGTTTTGTTGGGATTTAAAATGAGTTGGTGCTGAGAGAGGTATGTTTCGATGTCTATAAAAGATGACTGCATTTTTTTGTTATAGTTCATGAGGTGAGGATGCAGAGCAAATAAGGGTAGCATCATCAATATACTGTACTATGGAAGCCAGTTGAGTTGCAGAACTAAGGTTGTTTGTGAATATGATAAAGAGAAGAGGACTGAGTATAGAACCTTGAGGTACGCCCACAGAGATGGGAGTGGGGGGGGGGTTCCCATTTTGTGGTCTGTTGTCGATTGGATAGATAGCCATGGAACCAAGTTAGAGTTGAAGGACTGAGGCCAGAGGAGGATAGTTTACTAAGTAGTAGTTGGTGGGACACAGTGTCAAAAGCTTTAGACATATCGAGAAAGATGGAAGACACAAGCTGGCATTCATTCATGAGGTAGTGGATGGTGTTAGTGAAAGTAAGGAGGGCGGTGCTGGTGCTATGTTTGGATCTAAAGCCATGCTGAATACTGGAGAGGAGGTTATTGTTTTGTAAGTAATTAATGAGTTGGTTGTGGTACATTTTTCTAGGATTTTTGCAAGGGGGGAAAGGATGGCTATGGGGTGATAGTTAGTTCTTTGGAGGGACCACCTTTGTGGTGGGGTATAATATGAGATGTTATCCAACGAAGTGGAACATATTGTTCTTTAATAAAGTGATTAATCAGGATTGAAATGGGGTAAGCTATAGACAGGGCTGCAAGTTTTAGGAATTCATTTAGGATTTTGTCAGCAGCTATGCAGCAAGGTTTAAGTTTGGTTAAGAGGGTCTTTATATAATTAGTTTGGATAGGTGAGAAGGATAAAGGGATGTGAACATGTGGGGCATTAGTGGGGACAGCTAGTGGTTGGGAGGGTTGGTTGTCCAATAGGGAGGTGCTGGTATTAATGAACTGGGTGTTGAATTGTGTTGAGATAGGGTCTGAATTGTTTGTGGTGAATGGGGGTGGGGTAGAGGTTCGACCCGGGTTAATGAGCTGGTTGACAGATTGCCAGAATTTTTGGGGGTTGTTTAGGTGTTTCTATTAACAGGATAGGAAGTGCAATTGTTTGTATTTTCTGATCTGTCTCTTTATTAGGCTTCTCAGTTGTTGATAAGTTAAGAGGTCTGCTTTGTCTTTGCAAATATGGTACGCTGACCAGGCTTTATCTCTATGCTTCATTAGTAGTTTGGCATCTTTGGTTAGCCATGGGAGTGGCTTAGATTAAGAATGCACTTTTCTACTGGGTCAAGAGAACTGAGGATTGAAAGGAAGGTTTTGTTAAAGTACTGGACAGCAGCATCTAACTGTAGGTGTTTAAGTGGAGTCCAGTTGCATTGTTGGAGTAGGAGGGTAAAAGTACTGGGGGAGAAATATTTCATAGTAATGATGTATTTATAAATGATGTTGCTTTGTGTATGTACTCGCTTTCTGTAGAGAAAGGTTGGAGAGTGATCGCTAAGGGTGTCAGGAAGACAACCAGCTAGGTAATTTAGATTGGGTTTGTTAGTTAGGATCCAGTCTAATGTTGACTGCTTATTGGTGTGTTTGTCTGTGTGGGTAGGACAGATAATTGTTTAGGTGATGTGGAAAAGATTCACAACATTTGATGGTTTTTTTGATGTGCAGGTTTGCCAATTTAGGCTAAAGTCTCCAAGCACAATAGTTTCTTGGGTGAATTTGGTAGCTGCCCATTGAAGTAGATTTTCTATGCTGGGAAGGTTATAGTGGGGTGGAAGTTAGGTGGCAATAATAATTATGGCTTTGTTCTGGTTGATTTCAAGGCAGGTCGCCCATATTTCAGAGTTGGGTAGATCAGGGGAGTGCAGGTTAGTTGTACAACTTTTAGGGTGTCTCTGAACATAATAGCAACACCACCTCCACGTTTGTTAACTCTGTCTTGTCTTCAAATGTTATAGCCTGTAGTGAGAATTTCACTGTCAGAAAAATGGGACTTTAAACAGGTTTCAGTTATCATGGCTATATCTGGTGAGTAGGTGGCTAGAGTAGCATGGAATTCATTGGTTTTAGGTAGGTTCATAGGTAGGTACTGGGCTATCTGCCCGAAGGCATATATTAGCCCAGCCACATTGTGCGGTACTCACCGCCCCTTTGGTTAGTTCCCTAGGCCCTTGATCTAGCAGCTAGTACCCTTGGCCCCTATCTAGTAAAGCTGTTGGTATGATCCCTGGTGTGAACTTTCTCTTACCCATCCACTCGTCAAGGTTTCTCTTGAAGAGTGATAGTATTGGGCTCTGTCTTATGTAGATTGGGACCTTGTTCCATAGCAAGGGAAGTCTTTGTGAAGGGAATCTATCCCTCTAGCATGTTCTATTCATTGTTGTGCTGAGGTTTATATCCCTAGAGTATGTAGCTCAAGTAGATTTTGTATTGCTAAGATGGAGCATGTTCAATAGTTCTGGGTTGGACATGGCTCTGTATGTTAGACAGAGATCGCCTCTGAGAAGGCAGTATGCGACAGAGAAAAGCCTTAGTTTTTTCAATTGTGCTGCATAGGGCAACTGTTTGAGCACAGTAATCCTCTTAGTGAGGTACCTCTATGGTCTCTCCAGCTGCTGGAGATGCCTAGCCAGGTACATTCCAATTGGTTCATTGTACTCAATAATGGGTCTGATAAGGGAAGAGTAGAGGGGCACCACTACATCCTTAGATCTTGATGCGAACCCTTTCATGATCAGATGGGTCACATAGAAGGATTTTCTAACCACCTTGGCAACATGGTTATCAAAGGAAAGCTGACTATCTACTTGGGTCCCTAGATCCCTTATTACTTCTTCAGATTTCAGGGGGTTACCTCCTATGTGGTAGTTCGTGGGTACTCTGTTTTTTCCAAAGGGGGTTACTACGCATTTTTTAGCATTTAGCTTGAGACCATAGCTTTGACACCATGCATCAGTCTCATTAAGGCCCTTCTGGAGGATATCCATGTTGGACGGAGACTCTATTATAGCACCCAGTTTGCAGTCATCCGCAAACTTGGTCAGCCACAGCCCTTCAGTGCTTGCCTGTACTTCTGAGAAGTATATGCCAAACAGGAGGGGCCCCAGGACAGAGCTCTGAGGCACACCACTCATTACTGGTCTGGATTCGGACATAGATCCCACTACTCTTACTTTGTGGGATCTGTCTGAGAGCCAGTTTGCGATCCCTCTTGTGACGTAAAGGTTTATGCCCAGGTTGGTGAGTTTATCAATAATACCCAAATGGGGAATGGTGTCAAATGCTTTAGCAAGGTCAAGGTAAGCTGTGTGTACCTCCTTTGCCTTATCTATAGCCTGAGTAACTGTCTCAAAGAAGTCCACCAGGTTCAGGAGGCATGATCTGCCCTTGACAAAGCCGAACTGTGTGGGGTCAAGTGTTTGGAGGTTCCCAATCTCTCCATTTATGAGTTCTATAATGATTTGCTCCATTGCCTTACAGATCAGTCTGGTCAGGCTTATTGGTCGGTAGTTCCCAGGGTCGGTTGTGGGCCCACCCTTGTGCAGCGGAACCACCGTTGCTGTGCGCCATTCTATGGGCACATATCCTGTCGAGAGGCTGAGACTGAACAGGGTATTCAGATGTGGGGTTAATTCATTTTGGAGCTTGCGTATGACACAGCCCGGGACACCATCTGGTCCCATGGAGGCAGTGTTTTTAGCTTTAGATAGAGCCTTATTAACCAACGTATCAGTAATAATTGGAGTTACACAATCCCCTGGAATAGTAATAGGCCCTGTAGGTGGTGGTGGGGGGGGGGGGGATTTGCACTGAACCTATCAGCCAATATGTTGGTAATGTCAGTGGGGTCAGTGTATTTTGTTCCATTTTGTACTAGCTCAGAACAGACCCGAGCATTGCCATTTAGGTTTTTGACGTAACCATAGAAGGCCTAATGGTTATCCTTGGCATCCTTGGCAACCTTCTTTTCGAAATTGGTTTTAGTTGACTTGATGAGGGCCCTCAATTTCTTACTAATGCTGATCAGGGATGATTTTTCTACTTGAGATTTGGCCTTTTTTTGTATAAGTCTCCTCCTTTCATTGTATAGTTTGCTTATGGCCGGGGTCCACCAGACTGTTTTTTTCTCGCTTGAGGAAGGAGTCTTGGTTTTATTTAGGATAGCACGGTCCATGCAATCCTGAAGATGTATATAAAGTGCCTTGGTGTAGGATTCTGCATCCTGAATATCATTATCCTTCTGCAAGGGAATAGTGAAGCTTTCCACTTCTGACGAAAATAGTTTGAAGTTTGCTTTGGAAAGGTTTTTTACTATGTTTTTTTTGACTGGGGGAGGTGGAGGGGTGAGGACATCCAGGGTTATCAGTTTGTGGTCTGATCTGACCAGAGAGGGAGTGATAATGGGTGTGGTACAATGGGCGCCCATATTTGTGATGACTAAATCCAATATGTTGTCCCCTCTAGTGGGAGAACATACCAGTTGTTCAAGGGCATTTGAATTTATAAATTCTATGAATTATTTAAGATACTACAGATGATGATATTAAGAAGGAGCAGATCAGAGTTAGAGGTTTTGTGGAAGAGGGGGTAAGGGTGAGAATGTTTGCTGGATTGGTTACAGGTTGTAGGTTTAGGACATGAGAAAGATAGATGACATGGAGAGTTGATGTCATTGGAACCTGGGTTGGGATGGATGTCAGCATGTAGCTTTATTTGTGAGATGGAGTGTAGTCAGTGGAGTATAAGTGTGATTGTAAGTTTGTGGTATTTGGTGGGAGGGGAACTAGGATGGTGGCTGCGTAAGTGTTTGAGAGGTGAGAGGAGATAGGTTGTGTGATTGAAGAGTTCTGGGTTAATGTTAAAATATGTGCTGGACTCTGAGTGGGGTGTGGATAGTGGTAGTGTTGGTGAGTGGAGCTGTTTGAGTTGGTGTGAGTGGGGGGAGGTGGCATTGTGGACATAATGTTGTTATTTTGAAATATGTGAAAAGAAACTAGTCCGGGATTGTACTAATTTCCCCAAAACAATAATGAATATAACAGAATCATTAAAAAAGATATTTGACAATTATTTTGATATTATTATTTTGAAGATAGAAGGGAAAGCTAATTCCTGATAGAAGCAGGGCTACATGAAGTTGATAAAGTTTGAAATTAAATGGGTTGTAAATCAAATACTTAGTCTTGGTTTTAGATGCTAGAGAGTGAGGGGGAGGAAGTTTGATTTTAGGCAGAGGGATGTTCATGGAAAAGATAGAGGAGGAGATTGTAATAGAGTACTGCAGAGATGTGAAGCAGCTAGTATGGGGATTAGTGGGATCTCTATGGGCAGGTGGTAATGGAGTAGTACAAGATGTAAGAATGAGAGGGAGAAGTAATGGAGGCAAGAGGAACATGGAGAGGGTTGCAATAGCCATGGTCTAAGGTGGGGAAGTAGGACTGGGATGGAGTGAGGAGTGGGTAAGGGACTAGGAAAAGTTACTTGTTGGACCTCTTAGAGAGTTGAAGTAAAATATAAGTGAAACAACCTGTAGGGGGAGTAGGGGATATATAGAAAGAAGGAGGATTTGCAGCAAACTAAACTATGAAGTGATAAGTAGGGAAGGGTAAGGTGTTATAGCAGACAGGAAGGAGTGGAGTTAGGGGAGAAAGGGAGTAGGTGGTTAGGTATAAAGGAAATTATATGGGGGGTGGGTGGGGAGTGAATGGAGTGGGATTGGCCAGGAAGAGTCACCACAAGAAACAATCAGCAGGGCAGGAGGGAAAGAGTGAGGAGCATACAGTGAGAGTCAGCAGGTAAGTAGAAGAGGTGGGGAGGTGTAGACAGAGAAGGAAGAGATGTAATAACGAGGTATACACAGGTTGCAGTAAGGCAAAAACAGTTAAAAGGAAACCACAAACAGAAAAACAAACAGAGTATAGCTAAATAAGAGAGAGTTGACACTAGGGTAGTGACTAACTTATAGATGGCAGAGAGAGATAGAGGCATGTTTACTACACAGGTGAGTATGGGGGGGGGCTCTCAGTGGTATGCAGGTACCCTGTACAGTAGACAAAGTAAGACTACTTTGTGGTATGAGCTTAGAACATACTTTTAGTGTAAACTGGCTATACAATAGAGCACAGGTGTAATTCCAGGAGTTGGAGCAGTATCAGTAAAGGTAGATGCAGTCTTGAGGGAATACACTTTGCTTTAAAACCAAAGTCCCACAAATAAGTTGCAAAGCTCTTCCAGGTGAAATAAATGCAGTTTACATGTGAGTACAAGTGAACTACATCAGTGATATTAGGGACCTGCACACCACTGACATGAAGCCACAGACGAGTATAATAATAATTTTACACTTGTAAAAAATAATATGAAAGCATCAGCAGTTTAAATAATCATACCAAATTAGACATAATGGGAAAATATTGGCTTAGAACAAATACAGCTTACATAACAGTGATTTAATATTTAGAGTAATTGTAGCCTATTTATAGTGAAATTAAAGGTAAGTTAGTGTAGAATAAACAGGAATTCCAATATGAAATGACAGTATTTAGAAAGAGAGTCAGGGAAGAGAAATTTGACTGAAGTGAGGAGATGAGTGAAGAAGGGAGACTAAGGAGGTGCAAGGTATGACTAGGTGCTTTTTCGTATTTGAGGATATAGTTTATCCTTGGGTTAAACAAGAACAGAGACATATTTTGGCTAAGAAGTTTTGTCAGAATGGTTTTAAAGGACTGTAGAAATGGTATTGACCTGGTGGATGCTGGTAAGAAGTTTCAGGCCTTAGCAGCATGGTATGAGTACAGGCCATGCTCAGCAGATTTGATAGGTTGTGGACAAAGAGTTTTTGGTCACTGGACTGTAATGACTGACCTGGAACATAGCTGTGTAGAATAGTATTCATTGCTGGACATAAAAACTGATTCTGGCTAATTTCATAGGTGGTAAGACTCTATGCATATGTTAGTTGATAGAGTAGTTCTAACCAATTAGATTTTTATTGATAAACAGCAGTGGATTCCAAAAAGAGTATTTGCTGCAAATGTAGCCACTTTATAGTGTTAGAAAAAAAATGATATTTCTGATATTCTTCTTCATGGCAAAACTATAGAAATGCCCCATTTTAAAATTGGTTTATTCCAGTAAAGTATATATTCATGATATTCAGGACAGGAAGGTAAATGGACCTGCTTGTAGAACAACAGAGTAATGAGAACATGTTTCAGTCTGTGTTTTTGTTTATATAGTGGTCACAAAATGAGCATAAGGAAACTTCAGTATTAGTATGAGGCCTAGTAGAGGAAAACTCCAAAATGCCATGCCTTCTTATGATGTCTCTTAAGACTAACATAGTTAAAAGTTACCATTCCACTGTCCTTTAGTTTGCACGTGACCAGTTGTAAATATTTTATGTTTCTATTCCAAATAGCTTGAGCAGTTCTTCATGTGAAACTAGCAGTAACTGTAGTGCCACCATGCTGTACAGAGATGTCTGGATCCTGCTGTACCCAGTGGTGCTTAGAATATATTCAGTACTAATTTCAAAATGTGCTTACCCAGACTCAGATCACATTAAGCTGCTCAGTTTGTATTGTTTTTCTTTTTGTTTGTTTGTTTTTTTTTACTTTGAGCAGTCATGTTTTACTCCTAACTGTTTAAGCCCACACACATATTGGTGTGCAAATTGTTCTATGGGTTATTTGCTGTGATACTATATTATCTTAAAGAAAGAACAAGTACCTTATTTTTAAATCTTAAATGTTTGCTTTTTTTAGGGTGAAGTGACTGTGAGTGAGAATAACAAAGTAATGGTAGTCTAGGGTTGTGGTTGCTTGCACTTTTTAATTTGTGTGCATTATTGTCACTGCACAAAACTGGTTTATATGCCAGTACTTGTATTTAAATATTATACACACACAGATAAGAAGTTTTATGCAGTAGGGGTCACACCTTTGTATTAAGAGGCTTTGGGTTTTCATATAGCATGTGTATTATACACAGAAATAGCCAGGGAATTGTTATGGCTAGGCTTGTATAGGCCCTAGGGCTGATAGCCTAGTACCAACCTATGAATTCATGTGGAAAGATAGGTGCTCCATTCAGAAGAGCAAAAACATTTTTCCTGTAATAGTAGGCTAATTAAAACATTTGGATATATGCTGTTTGAATAATCCCAGATAAGGGGTGTCATAAAATAAATAATTTTAACATGTAAAGTTAAAGAAACTTGTGTAATTAATGGGTATAATATTTGAAATTGGCTGCAAGATTTAGGAGACCACTTGCTTTTACAAAATAATTTACTGCATTAAAGTAATTGCAAATGTTAGTATCTAAGCAGGATCTCAGATAGAACTTAAAGGGAGTATACTCAGAGACATTGCTAAGGGAAGCACTGCTTAATATGCTTTTTTTATATCTTTCATATCTTCATAGAATAGGGGTAGATATTCTTCTGAAACAAATTGTTTTGCACTTAGGTGCATATCTGGCTACACTATCCTCATTCCATGAAACCAAGCAAGATTTAAAAATACCAGATCATGTCAAATAGCATTTTGGATTTTGGTAGTTGCTGTTTCTGAATACCTCCAAAACGTTGACTATAATATACAGTTCAACAACTGAAAGTATTTTTTTTTTTGCTTCTATGGGACCTCACTTATACTGGTCAGGTCCCCAGTGCCCCATGCCTACACTGTGTCTACCAGCATCCTCCTAACTCCCCTCCCCATACATGCTTTGATGTTGCTGGGGCTGGTTGTAGATCCTTAGAATGTCCTGGGGGCTCAGCTGTCTGTGCTTTCATATGGTGGGGATTTTTTATTTTATATACCCTACCAACTTTTTCCTACCTCCCATGCTTGCTGGCTTTATCCCTCTACACCACCAAAGCTGCTAGGAACTGAAAGTCTTACTTCCAAATAAGATACATCTTTAAAAGCAGATGCCCAGGGAATACTAGCGCAACCTATCCTCCATAATAATAGTATTAACAGCACTTAGTTTGTGAGGGAGTCATTATATTGTTTATTTTTTAAAAAAGTTCAAGTGTGGTAAAAGGCTTATATTCTTTTTTTTTTTTTTTTTTTTTTTTTTTTTAATAAACATCTTTATTAAATTATCACGTATGGCATAGGCAATCTTACATTTATATAAATGAAAAACAAACAAATTTGACATCACTTTAGTTGCAAACATTATACATCACAGACACCATTGAAACAACTGTAGTTGCAAACATTATACATTACTTATAATCTGTCCAGTCACTGTCAGTTAAACAATCCTGCCTCTTAAACCTCATTCCTTCTCTGCATATATTTTTCCCACAATTCCCATTTTTTTCTATGTAGTTTGATCTATCCATTTTCTAAAGATCCCAATTCCATTTGTTTTATCTATTACTATAGTCACACCTTCTAGTAAAGCTGGTCTTCTTCATATGGATCAC
Source organism: Protopterus annectens (assembly GCF_019279795.1). Taxonomy (NCBI): domain Eukaryota; kingdom Metazoa; phylum Chordata; order Ceratodontiformes; family Protopteridae; genus Protopterus; species Protopterus annectens. The sequence goes on along the minus strand of NC_056733.1, from coordinate 1,837,830,553 downwards.
TATAACAGTCAGACAGTTTTCATAGCTTTAAGGGCCCCGTCTATCTTCCCAAACCATTAGTTAGCTGGGCAGATAAGCTTTCTTTGGGGGGAAAACCCTTCCAATTTTCTTTTTCTGACAGAAAATGCACTTGTTTCTAAAAATATTAATTTTAAAGCTAGAAAATAATGTTGTTTATTGACTGCCATGTATCTTGTAATTACTTTTAAATGGGAGCATCACATTTTACTTTTGTGGTAAAAGTTGTTAAAACTGATTTAAAACTTCTTTTTCTTTGTTAAATGGTGTGTTGTTTTACTTTTGAGGCTGGAGTGAGTGTTTAAAATGCATTGTGCTGTGTTTTATAGGAGAAATATTACGTTTTTATTACTTACCCATTTTACGAACTACTGCTGCCAAATTTTTTCAGGATTTGGGCATCCTTTTCACTTTATCTATGGAACAACCTATTGGTTCCTGAGTTCTTCCTTCTTCCAGCCACAAACAGAAGAAAATTGCAAAACAGCCTTTGCCACCACAGCAGGCTGCTAAAGTTCCTCTGCCACAGATGGATGATTGTGCTGTGGCCATTACTGGTTCCTCAGAACATTCATCTTTTTCCTTGGCTGTCTCTGGTGTAGTCCCTATAGCCACCATGGGACCAAGGTTTAGACATATTCTCTGTGCCTGTTGGAGTGCTCTTGGTGGGCAAAGGAAGGTAAATCTTGTTGGTCCTATGTGATAAGAAATCTATGCTGATTCAGGGGATGTCTCTTAGATTTGTTTAGCTTACCCTCTCCAAGTTTCCCAAGGGGTTCAGTTTATACCGATCAATTTGCAGACATTGAAAATAGCTACAAAGTCCCTTGAAAAGTAAGTACAGCTAGCCAAAAGTCTGGATATCTAATTAACATAACATTTGAATACCAAATAACACACAACTCTTACCATTTCCAGTAGGAATGTGGGATACTACTACGAAACACTTAAAATAGAGTGACAGAAATGATGGAAAAATATAAGCACATTATCAAAGAGGCAGTGTAAAATCTGTGGAATTTAATGAACTGTACTGCAAAATTCTATCATACAAGGTCATTTATTTTTTTGCTTCTGAAAAAGGAAGATATAAGATGTCCTCTTTCTTTAAATTATTAGTTTCACTAGTATGTTCGTCAGGTAATGTGATTTTCCGAGCACAAGATAACTTCAAAAATCACATGTGATGCAGGAGAATTAGTAAAACTGTGTGAATTTCTGAATCAGTCCTGAAAATTGAGATATACCTTTAAAAATAAGCCCATTATGCTTGGGATAAATCAGACCTGAAAATAGGAATTTTCCTCCAAAATATGGACAGTCGAGAAGTCAGATTTAATGCCTACAGCCTTCTTTAAAAAGCAAAATAAACAGAACCAGCAAGCTGCTGGTAAGCAAACATTTAAAAATCAATGTCAGGAGGTTTCCAAAAAGAAAGTCAGAACCCCTGCAGAGCAAAGGAAGGACTAATAAGTCTGAATGACTATAGAAAAGACTATGTTACCACCCTGGCACAACTTTAATCCTTCTAGAAAGCCTGAATGTCCATTTCCATCTTTGGCAACAGATAGTGTTTCTGACAGATGAGTTCTGAAACTAATCAGCCATGCTTACAGATGTCAGTGGGAGTCTATCCCTCTTTTTAAAGGCCCCCCCCCCCCACCTATACACCAGACCAAAGTCTTCCTTCCTGTCATTCAGTATATGCTGTCCAGGTGGTTATAGTAGTTGTCCCTCCTCCTCAGGTAAAAGAATGATTTTTCTGGAGCCAAAGAAAGAAGCCTGTTCAAGAGCAGTTCCTGACCTTTCCTGTCTAAGCCTGTTTGCCATAGTGCCCAAGTTCACAATGCTGTGCCTTCGCAACTTGTTATCCCCTACCCCCCCCCCCCTTTGAGTTTTCTAGTGACATTAGATTTAAAATATGCATATCATCACATTCCTATAGATCCAGATTTCAGGCATTTCTTTAAGGTCATCTGCATCTGGATCACATTACTAGTTCACTGCACTACTCTTTGGTCTATCTACTGCTCCAAGTGTATCCACAGGGTCTAGCTCTTGTGAAGCCAACTGCATATTGCAAAGTATTCACATTTTCCTTATTTAGATGATTTACTTATTTTTGCAGAGTCTTTTTTGAAGTGTCAGTAATCTCATCTGAGTAAGGTGTCTCCTACACAGACTGGTGTTCTCGGAGAGAATACAAAAGTCTTGTTTGATCCCCCTAATATGATTATTTTCCTGGGTTGTATCCTGGACACCTCAGTTCAATGTGCTTTTCTTCCACTGGAAAAAGTAGATCGGTATCTAGATCTGTTCCTGAACTTTTCCACTTAGACAACTATCTCAGCCAGGGAATTTCTCAGTATTTTTGGGTCTCATGGCTTCTATGATTCCTATACTTCCTCTTGTAAGACTCCACATGAGAAAAATCTAATTGTACCTGACCTGAACTCTTTGTGGTCTTAACATCAACATCCCCTGACAGTCCAGATTTCAGTTTTGGGGTTTTTGAAAAGGGAGAGTTTTTTTTTTTTTTGTGGGTGGAGACAGCAAATTTGTCAGAATCCAAGTCTTCCATTTTCCCTTCCAGCTCTAGTACAGATGGTCACAACAGATGCCTCAGAATTTGCTTGGGTAGCAGTGTTCAGGATAAAAGTGCAGAGTCTTTGGAAAAGAAAAGACAGATTAAAACACATAAATATTAAAGGGATGTTGGCACTTATAAATGCTGTCACCTGTCAACTCTTTCAGTCATCTGCAGTTCCAGTGTCCACTTTAAAATCTGGTGGTGTTGAGTGTAAACATAATGTCTTTGCAGACTAGCCATGGTAGTCTGGGATATAGCTTCCCAGCACAATCTTACTCTACAGGCAACTTTCATACCATCAGAGCAAAACTGTGTAGCAGACAAGCTGAACAAGACCAGAACAGACCCTCACAAATGGAAACTGAATCAGGATGTCTTCCAAGAACTGATCCAACTGTGGGGAACACCTCTAATAGATCTTGTTTGCCTCCACACACATCAGTTGGCAAAATTCTATAATAAGATTCTATAATAAAAAAGGTCTGCAAGACAGATGCTTTTTCTTTTCCTTGGTCAAGAATGTTCCTGTATGCTTCTCCAGCCTTTCCACTAATACCCAGGGTCATTCTGAAGATTCAGAAGAACACTCCAAAGATCACTGTGGTGACTCATTTCTGGCACAGGCAACAATTGTTCTCCCTTCTTTTTGAAATGTCCAGTGACAATAGTGGTAATTGCCACAAACTTCCTCACAGACCAATCTACTGAAACAAGACATGGGGTGTTTGATGCATACTGGCCACAAACAATTGCAGCTGACTGCCTGAATCACAGAATCTTAATATCTTTTGGTCACCTTTTTTCTCTGTATGTGTAACATACATTAAGGAACCAAGAAAACCCAATATTAGTAAATGTAATTTTTTTTATAATTGATGCCAAAAAAGAACAGGCAGTCATTTAGGGATAGTGTTTCTCTGGTTCTTCATTATTTGTGTGAGTTATTATTATCTGGCCTATCTTACTCATCCATAAAGGTTCACTTGTCAGCCATTTCAGCATGCCTGCCCATGGATCCCCGTTTTCTAATGCAGTCTCATGAGAAAATGGTTTTGAAAGGAGTGTTGCATACCAAGCCTCCTAGGGAACAGGTAGTTTCTCCTTGGGATCTACATTTTGTGTTAGAAAAACTGACTCTCAGTCCAACTGACCCAGCTTGTCAGGCTGACTTGAGGTTCTTAAAATGGAAAACAGTTATATTAATTGCTCTGACCTCTGCAAGAGTTGCATGCTTTTATGGTGGATCAACCTGATTTCATATTCAACACCGACAGGGTTTACTTAAGAACCAATCCTTCATTTATACCTAAAGAGGTATCTGGGTTTACCTTGAGCCAGACTATCCATCTCCCTATCTTCTTTGCAGAATCTAAAAATGAGGGAGAAAGGATACTTCATGCCTTTGCTGTCCATGGTGCAGGTACTACCTTGACAGGAAAAATCTTTCATGAACTCTGATGTTGTTCATTTCTTCTGAAGGTAAGAAAAAAAGATTACCATCCTGTCTGCTTGCTACTCATCTCATCTCTCTTATTTCTGCTACTCATGAATGTAAAATTGCAATTTGGTATTTTAAACCTCACTATAGATGCCAATTTATCTTGTAATAATACATAACTACTCCATAATTTACTGATTGCAGATTCTCCCTGGTATATCTGCCTTTCAGTTATTTTATGCCCATATTGTACCTTTAAGCTTTTCATTTTTCTCTGTCAAATAAAATTGCCTTTATTGTAAACTGAGCTTTTCTCTAAGGCCTCTGCTGAAAAGGGGCTACCACAGTCCAGTCAGACTACCCCAGTCAACAAAATAAATAAATAAGGACTGTCATGCTAAAGCAGGCTACCACAGCCCAGTCAGACTACCCTAGTCAAAAAAAATCAATAAAATAAATAAGGACAGCTCATGCTAAAGCAGACTAGTTCCAAGTGGTTGTCTCATGCCATCAACTTTTGTTATACCCACCACAATAGGACTAATCCAGGCAGTGTCATGGCGCATTCTATAAGGGCCTGGGCTTCATCTATGGCTTTTTTGAAGGGGTTGGGTTCTTGAAGTATTCTAGAGGCTAAGACTAGGTCCTCTGTGTGTACTTTTGCAAAGCACTTTAAAATAGACTCCTTCACCAGGTCTAAGACAAGCTTCACTAGGATCTTTCTGCAGGGACCCCTTGACTCTTCTCCTTCTACTTCCCAAATATAGTAATCTAGAGTAATCTACCCATATAGCTAAGTCTGCTCCAGTGGTGATCCATATGAAGAACATAGTACAGTTGTGTTAGTAAACCTAATATAACAACAAATATTTGAATGATCTCTGCTGCATAGCTGTCCCTCCCTCCACCCCCTTATTTTTGTATGTTTTTATTGTCAGAGTAAAGATCTTTCTTTTTATTTTCCTAATATTGTCCTTGTCAAGCTTACACCCTCTCTCCCTCTCTCTCTGTTGACATGAAACCTCTGAAGGGCTTCATTCCTGAATTTTTAGTCAGTTCAGCTCAAGCTGACTAATGTTTTGGGTGACTGGAACGTGCCCTCATGCTTTTGAAGCTGGCCGGCTGTTATGTCCTTACTAGGATATAACCCATATAGGTAAGGCTACTGCAGCAGTGATCATAATACCATACTATCTTTAAGCAGTTGTGAAACCAAGATTGTAGCCACATGCCATAGATGTCATAGTGTACCTTTTTAAATTATGAATGTATTTTGTACAATATTATGTAATAGAATTATAATTAAAATAACAAAGATACTATAAGTAAGATAAGTAAGTTTGAGATTTTGTTAAATAACAATGACTATTCTTTATTTGCCATAAGCAATTTATTTTATTTTGTTCTAGATATAAAAAAATGTGATGTCCAGAAAAAGTGAGCTCTCGGGGGAGGTGATAGAAGATATCCATAATGTTTTACAGCCAAAACAGTTTATATTGTTATCTTATTTGGCTATTAATCAAGAACTATGATTTGTGTCTGCTATATGAGTGGGCTGTTAAGAAATATGAATGGAGGGCTTCATTTCTCATGCATCAGTTGAGTGCTTCTCCTTAAAGCTCTTTTCCATGTATTAGTGTAGTAGCACAAAGCCTTTAACTGTGCTGCAGTTAAATATGCAGGTATGAGGCATAAATCCTGCTTTGCACTGCAGCCCACAGACATGTTCTTATATTCATTTTTTGACATTAGTGGAACAAGAGGTAATGAGGATGTAATACTCTAGAAAACGCAGACCTATTTCCTAAAAGAATGCCACAAAAAATATTCTGGTGCTGCTGTATGCAGCTGCTCACACTGCCAACCAACCTTAGTTTGCAAGCTAGTTTGGAAAGGACCCTGTTATTGGGGATTAGAGCTGTAATAAATGTAATGCTCCCAAAATTAAGTATAAGGATAAGAAAAATAGATTTCATTTCATTCGTCTTCAGTTACATAAACTAGTCATTTTGACTGAAACTGATAGAACAAATAAGCATCTTACAAAAATATTTCTCTAGCTTCAGTAAAATTCTCTATCTTAAGTAAAAAAAAAAAAAAAAAAAGTCTGCATCCAATGCACTTCTCTAAGTTAACTAACCCTAATATTGACACACACTGGAAAAACATTAAAAAAAAAAAAAAAAGCGCTTCTATAAATTTCCCATTTGGTTTCTCAGTCTCATATAAAGTGAGTTTTAAGTCAGCCTTAAGTAAGTAAATGATTCCCATAAAGTTTACTATACGAACAAACTACACAACTAAGTTTTGGAATAGTTACAGTACACTTATGTTTTCCTTGTGGTTCCACTATGAGTGGACGAAACTGAATGAACTGAGGATCAGAACCCCTGAAGTGCATTTGCAGAAAGAGCATCACTGCTGGCACAACTCGCTGACTGTGATTTCCAGTGGAGGAACTCCGATCGAAGATGGGTTGAACCTCGGTTCACTGAAGCTTGAGGGTTCAGTCTTCATTGAAAAGTATGGTGACATTCACCCCCCAAAAAGAGGGAACCCTTATAAGAAATACATGATATAGCATCTCTAATTAGTACAGTGACGATACGGGGGTATAATTTCCAGTAATTACTACTACTTGGAAAAGTACTCACCTCTTTCTGAAAGTGAAGTGACATTCACAGTTTCAAAGTACCTTACAGGCACTAGTCAAGAATGTTAAAAGACTGGGATCAACCATACCCTGTATATTTTTGGGGAAATGATAATGATTTTATATCCATTGTCTGGCATTAACAGTTGCCCAAACCCTGAAGGCACCAACAAATCAGAGCATTTTTATGACATGGTAAGAGATGCGAATGGTTACTATCAGTGATTTCACTGTGTTCTTCCCCTATTCTTTGAATACATTGTGGATTAATAATAAAGAAGAAGTGAGTCGCATTTGCCACGGGGCAGCAGGTACCAGGCATCTCAATGAATGGATTCTCCTGCTATATTCTCTTGTATTAGCATGGAGCATGAATCCTAGTAGGACATGTATAGCATGCCCTGAGGCTAATATTATTTCCCAGTTACAGTTGAAAGCCTTAATAATATAAGAATTTGTATTTAAAAGTAAACTTCAGCTAGACATCCAGCAGCTCTCAATGACCCATGGGACCTCTGAGCTATATATAGCCTTATCTTCCCACCCACAAAGCCGCAACAACTCCCTCATCTGAACAGGTGTAATATGTAAAATTATCAGAGAACCTCATTCAATTTCTCTGTGTCCAAGAAATGTCAGAAGATGTCAGCTGAGGTAGTATCAGTCCAGCCACACAACCACCAGTGCAGTGTTTAGTAAAGATTTAATTGATACAAATGTTGTGAAACAAAATGTTGGCATGTTAGCTGTTTACTGGAATGTCCAGTGGCAGGGACAGGTGTGACTGTAGTATACATGGTTTAAAACAAAATGTCAGCATGTTACCTTTTTAGCAGAGGTAGGTGTCCAATGCCCAGGAGGGGATTGACTTCTATCCACAAATACCCACATGATAGCTGTTAGCAGAATGTCCAGTGCTCAGAAGAAGTGTGACTTTAATACACATTTTTGTTTGAAAATGTTAGCATGATAGCTTTTTAACAGAGTGACCAGTGTCCAGAAGGGATGTTACTTTTATGCATATAGTTTGAAACAAAATGTCAGCTTGCTAGTTGTATAGAGTAGAGACCAATGTCCATGAGGTAAATTAATTTGATTCACATGGTTTAAAAAAATGTCAGCTTGCTTGCTGTTTAGCAGAGTGTTCAATATCCAGGAGTGTTGTAACTTTGATTTATATGGTTTGAAACCAAACAATAGTTATTTAGCTGGGGGGGGGGGGGGGGATTTTTATTATCAGAATGCAGCATTACTAGCAGGAATAACTACTCTGTTAACAATTGGGTGCTGCTTAGAGAGTATCACAAATTGAGAACATCAGATAAAAAATAAGGAAAGAATAGATAATATAATGGAAAGCATCAGAATCAGTACCTTAATGAAAAAATAAGCCATATTTTAAATAAAAACAACCTAGTGTGCAGCATTTCATCCTGGCAGCGTGATATTCACAGTACAAATGCCAGTAGATAGTTTCTGAAAATCTGGCCCCTTTATTGGGTGCTACTGATTAGTCCTATAATAAAGGTATAGACATTAACTCAGTGGATGCATGTTAAAATTCTTTGACATGTAACATATGAATGTGAGGCACAATATCATTTTTGCCTTTTTGCTGTGAAAAGAATCATATCTGTGACTCATCTAGTGTGCACTTTGAAAGTGTGCCACACCATGGATGTAGTTTGTACTTACTGCAGTGTGAAATATGTTTGACATTCCTGTGGTAATCAGCTATCGCAGCCTATTGTATGTAGTTAATATTGGCACACTTCTACAATGCCTTCAGAGTCTGCCAGGTGCAAAGTCTCAAAAGGCATTGTAGAGATTGAAATATAAAATCTCTTAATCTGAGTCAACAAGTGAGCTAACCAAGAGCTGCTTCATTGTCACAGTAAAAGTCTATGATGTTGTTTTATATTTTGTAATACAAGTAATAAATGAGTGTGTGCACTTCAGTATTTAATAAGATAAATACATGTTACACAAAATGATTTCTGCCATTCAGCAAGTACCTATAAATAATTTTAATGCAAAATTATTCTTACTCAGTTGGTGACTTAAAACAGAATTTTATTAAATTTTGTATTTGTTAAATAGGTTAAGATGACTGGACATGTGTCCCTTTTCAGGGCTGACTTAGATAAGTGACACAGTAGGGAAATGGATTCTGAGGGAATTAAACCCTGAATTACAGAGCACATCTTGTTTATAGCTCATAGACGTCTGGGTGTGCTAGAAAGTTTATATATTCCATTTTTATTTTGCTGGCTTGCTTCGCTAATAACTGCGGGTAATCTACACCTGTTATGTATCTTAAATTAGGAAACAGCAGGTACAAAAATTATTTTCTTTCCTAAAACTCCACCCTCATTTAGAATGAGTACCTCTCAGCCAAACTGAAATGTGAGAAAAGAGCTAAATCTAACGTGCACAGAACAATGAATACAACTATTATCTCTGAAGGAGCAGCTATGGATTTATAGCTGTACTGTGTTAGTTAGCTTAGATGTGTGTGATTTTTATACAGGTGTTCATACCTAGCAGACAAATTGGACTTTTCTTCTGTGCAATGCCGTATGCTGAAGCCTTTATCATTCCACACATGAACATAAGCAACTACACCTTGAAGTGATTGCAAGTTAGGCAAACTCTAGGATTACTTTCTCATATCATCCCAAACGTGTTTTTTTTTTTTTTGAACCAAAGCTGCTACAAGTGGACAACTGGAACCAAATAAAAACAACTAATACTCACAAAAAAAGAATAAAACTCACTAAAAAGAATTAAATAATGCCCAGGCCACCAGTAGAAGCAAAAACCTTTTATGAAATAATCCACAGATGAGCGCTTTCGTCTTTACACAAAACTTCTTCAGATAAAACTACACAAGTGCTACACTTACTTTATATAGTATTCCTAATTACTATTAATTAAAATTTAAAGCACCACAGTCAAAACACACTAATATAGGGTGTATATATTACAATAGTGCCTTATATATGTAAAAAACATACACTGTAACAACAAAGCTTTGAAAAAACAAAAATAAATGTTAATAACAGATATTTATACCCTTTAAAAAGTCCAATGAATATGTAATGTGTAATTCAAACCCTGACTGCTTTAGCTGTCAGTACTGGTTTGATACTTACATATTCATTGAGGCCAGGAAAAATATTGGCCTTCAACCTCAATTGCTACTTCAATTCCATATTCAACAAAACATTTTTCATGTTCCCACCCCTGTTGTTGTGTTTAACTACATCAATGATGCCAAATCTAAAGCCACTGAAAGACAAACAGGAAACTGAGTGTTTGAACAAGGCGCTAGTATCTTTCCCAGTCCTAATGTCATACAAGTGCTCATACTTTCTGTCCTTCAAAGCTCTCTCAGTTTTTCCTATGTAGAATGCTGAGCACCCCACACATGCAGCCAAATAAACCAACATTTTCATGTTACAATTGCCCTTACAAAACTTAACTACACTGTTAAGTCTGTTGTTTCCTCTTTATAAATGTAAGGACATTGGCTGCACCTACCACAAGAACTGGTCACCTGTTTAATTTTAACCTTGTTCTCCACATTTTCAAACATTCGTTTAAAATTCTTTCCTGTTTTAAAAATAAAAGTGGGTTTGATTCCTACAGCATCATACAAATATTTGTTGGTCTTAAACACACTCCAATTTGCTTTGACTATTTGGGTGAACAAGTCGGTAAACAAGTTGAACTCTGTAACACATGCCCCTTGGAAATTTTTCCCCGTGCTGTGTTCTACGGTTTTAGTAAGGGGTTGCCCTAGCAAGGCTTTGTACTTGACACCCTATCCTCTGTATACTTCCTCTAGTATTTCAAACACCTATTCTCCGGGGTAACCCCTTTCCATAAATTTTTTACCCCAAAAAAATAAATTCTCCCAACAGATCATTAAATTCAGACGTCATCCTAGCTATTCTCACTGCTTGTCCCTTAATAAGACTTCTTTTTTGAAATAGTGGATGGTGACTATCAAAGTGCAGGTAACTGTTGCACCAAGTATCTTTATGATAAATCATAGATTTAAATCCATAAGGAGTCTTATAAATTGTGATGTCAAGATAATTTACATTCACCTCACTATAAGTGTGTGTAAAGGAGAGAAAATCAGTACTGTTGTTCAAGTATTGCATAAACAACTCTATGTTCTCCTTACTGCCTTCCCAAATGACAAAAATGTCATCAAGATATCTGATATAACTTGATGTTGTTCTGGAAATCACTGTTAAACACGTACCTGTTCTCCCATTCTAACATCACTAAATTCGCATACATGGGGGCACAGGCTGTCCCCATAGCTACCCCACTCACTTGTTGATAATATTCTCCCTGAAATCCTATGTAATTGTTGTCAAGTATAACTTCCATAAGCTCCAATATCAAGGCAATGTGGTCCTTAGATAAAGAAGAGTATTTGTTGACACTGTCACTGAAAAATTCATGCCCCTCACAACGTGGGATACATGTAAATAAATCCCTAACGTCAATAGTGAGGAAACTGCAATATTCTGTCCACAAATCGTTGGTCAATTTACTAAGGAATTCATAGGAATCTTTGATCAAATGTTCAGTTTTAACTACTATATCTTTTGTAAAATGATCAACGTACACAGCTAAAGGATGGGTCTTAGAATTTCTAGCTGATACTATGGGCCTGAAGGGAGGTTCTAATATAGATTTGTGTACTTTAGGAACCCCAAAGAAATTGGGAATAATAGGATGTAGTTGTCTCAAGTATTGGTAAGTTTTGTTGTTAATTCTATTTTCCACTAAATATTCTTCTAAAAGGGAATCAATTCTTCTATACGCAATATGTATTTTGTTAACAGAAATGGATGAATAAGTATTTGTGTCTAACAAAATGTTAGTTAATGCATTGCTGTATTCTTTATTACCATACAAAACCACCCCCACCTTTATCCGGCTTCATGATGCGAAAATCTCCCTGTACCTGCAAATCCTGAAGTAGTTTTTCTTCTCCTTCACTGAGGTTATGATGTCCCATATTCCTTCTATTCTTTTTATAAGCTTCATAAATTTCATCCGTAACTATTTTTTCAAACATCATTAAAGTCGGGTGGAGGGGTGGATTGAAGGTGCTAGATCTAACCAAAACCCTGTTAGTAATGTTGTTGTCTTCTTCAGTCTTTTTACATACCGTTTTCAAATTTAATTTTCTAAGGTATAACTTAAGTCCACCAAAAGGTTGGCTAAATCCCCATAATTCGACTTAACAAACTTAAATCCCTTTGAAAAGAGACTAAAGTGCTGCTTTCCTAAAATACAAGTTGTATAATTAAAGATTTTAAATCCTCTGTATTCTGTGACAATACCTTCTGTGTTTTCCACTACTACTATTTCCCCTTCTTCCCCACCTTCTTCCATCCCTAGTTGGTCCTATAATAACTAGTTGAATGGTCTGGGTCCGAAGGGTATCTAGCTTTGTTGGCCAGCCGTTCCGACCTCCTGAGTCCTAAAAAAAGGTCTTGAGATTCTGAAAATGAATCCAATTCATCAAGAGGTCTATTAGTAGTTCCTTCAAACATGTTACCCCTGTCTTGAGGATATACTCTTTGTTCCACTAATGAACTAATAGATCCATGCAGGTTAGTGTGAAGACTATTTTTTACCTTTTTTTTTTTTGTTGTTTGAAATTGTTAAAAGGACCTGGATACACTTTACCTATATGGTATTGTTGCTTATCTCTCATGAATTATTTCTGCTTCTTGACAAAAATGTTGTGTATCCTACCGTCAGTTCTATGCAAAATCTTTTTATATAACTGCTTATATTCATCAAACAACGTGTCTTTCAAAATGTCTTCATTCAGTCTATTAATTTCATTAAACAACCTGACCAATGTAATGTCATTGTATTGAATAAGGTTTGAAATCAATCCTAACCAACATTCATCAAAAAAACTGTGAAAATCCTGCAGTGTAACTTCTGAATATTCAATACCAAAAGGATATTTGTACATTCTAAGTCCTTGTGGGACTAATTTATGACTAATACAAGAATGCACGTAACGATTGTCAATCGGTAGACATTTATATTTGAACAACTTTTTTTCAAAGTCAAAAATCATGTCCTTTAAAGTAGGCACATTCAACGAATCATTACCACGTCCGTAAACATTTTTGTCAGTGTTGTTAGCAGAAAAAGTATTAAATACAAAATTCCTTTCCATTACATCTTTAAAACTCACAGAAAGTTCAGAATGAGAAGGGAGGAAAACCTCCGTGTCCACAGAGTTTTTCAACCATATTACCACCTCTGTTTGAAAATTGCGTGGAAGAAACAGTACCTTTAGATTTACTATGTCTCTGCTGAACCGCTCTGCCATAATGGTCCACCGGAACGTTGTGCACGTGTGTAGACGTATTCTGAGTCATAAAAACACCTCCGTTGATATTCCCAAGCCCTTGCTGACCACCTCTTACTTCCGTCTGCATCCCACCATTACGCATAGCTACTGAGCGTGGAGACGACGTAGAAAATACCGCTGGTGCTTCCGTTGCATTAACAGGCTTGGAAAAAGGTAATTTGGCTCCATCTAGTGGCTCCTTTTGGCTAAGCAAGTCTATGAGCCTGGTTAAATCACCTTTCAACATGGCCATTTCCTCTCGAACCTTAGCAACCTCTTGTTGCATTTTAGCCATACAACCAGGGCTAAAAAGTTCAGCATGATCAATAACAGTGGAATCGCTTGATGAATCATCCATATTGGTAGCACTGGTGTAAAAAGTTTTTGAACCAAAGCTGCTACAAGCGGACAACTGGAACCAAATAAAAACAGCTAAAACTCACAAAAAAGAATAAAACTCACTAAAAAGAAGTAAATAATGTCCAGGCCACCAGTAGAAGCAAAAACCTTTTATGAAATAATACACAGATGAGCGCTTTCATCTTTACAAAAGACTTCTTCAGATAAAACAGACAAAGACTAGAGAAGTTGTTGACTGCAACTGAGCTACAAAATATAAGTATCTTGATTTTTTTTGATTATTTTTACAGATTACTGTTTTTACAATTTAATATATATATAAAGCACTTTGTCTATTCAGTATCTTCACAAATCCTTATCTGTTTAAAAACTTTCATTTGTCTCTGTAGTGCTTGCTGTCTTGTAGGCTATTGTGTCCCACCCTGCCTTCCTGTTGGTGTCTTGCTCTTATACTTGGTGGCTTTGCAGTTGCCCGCCCCTACTGTGACACACCTCCCAGTCTAGTGTCATTAGCTCATTCTGCTTAATACAGAGAGAACATTTGATAAGGCCTTCTGTTCCTCCTTTTTCCCTTTCAAAAAGTAAAACAAAACTTTTTTTTTTTTTTTTCTCTTTCGCCTGAACCTTCTTGTGTTCTGACTGTCCTTCTCAAACATTTTGGAAATATACAGTATATTTCAGAGCATTTGTTATAACTGTATTTGCTATAACTGATTTAAGTATTTTTTTCTGGCTTTTTGATTATTTACTGCTTAGCGACTGCATTTTAGCCTGTTTATACAGCTCTGCATTCCATTTAAACTGTTTTTGTGTTGATTAACTGTTTTGCACTTTTAAAAAGTTAGTTGTTGCTTAATTTTACCTGTAGGCTAACACACTCAAGTGCACTAGCTGCTTAAAAGCATTTATAGCAATAATTGTCTGTTTTTCCTCTGTTTTCTGCAAAAAAGAAAAAAAGAAAAAAAAAAAAATCTTGTTTTCCCGCCTTACTGAACTAGAATAGTCCAGTCTTCAGAGTTTGCTGATCTCTGGGCTTTGTCTTGGTTCCTGTGCTATTCCATATCCTTATTTGGATAAAAGGAAGCGTCTTTGTTCACCAGTGGGAGTGGGGAGCACTGAGCGGCCTATTTGTCCCTAGAGAAGTGGTTCCAGCCAGAAACTTGTAGTCTATTGGCCATTTTGGGTCAATTCCTAGCTCTTTTCAGCCCCTGTAATAAAGTCCGCTTTAGCAGCTTTTCGCTTGTATTCAACTCAGCACAGCTCCTCGTGGTGTCCTGCAGAGTTCTACAAGCAGCAGAGAGCAAAAGAGTGACTTTTTCCTGATTTAAGTATTTTTTCTGGCTTTTTGATTATTTACTGCTTAGCGACTGCTTTTTCACCTGTTTATACAGCTCTGCATTCTATTTAAACTGTTTTTGTGTTGATTAACTGTTTTGCATTTTTAAAAAAGTTATTTGTTGCTTAATTTTACCTGTAGGCTAACACACTCAAGTGTGCTAGCCGTTTAAAAGCATTTATAGCATTTACTGTCTGTTTTTCCTCTGTTTTCTGCAAAAAAAAAAAATCTTGTTTTCCGCCTTACTGAACTAGAATAGTCCAGTCTTCAGAGTTTGCTGACCTCTGGGCTTTGTCTTGGTTCCTGTGCTATTCCATATCCTTATTTGGATAAAAGGAAGCGTCTTTGTTCACCAGTGGGAGTGGGGAGCACTGAGCGGCCTGTTTGTCCCTAGAGGAGTGGTTCCAGCCAGAAACTTGTAGTCTATTGGCCATTTTGGGTCAATTCCTAGCTCTTTTCAGCCCCCTGTAATAAAGCCCGCTTTAGTGCGCTTTTTCGCTTGTATTCAACTCAGCACAGCTCCTCGTGGTGTCCTGCAGAGTTCTGCAAGTAGCAGAGAGCAAAAGAGTGACTTTTTCCTGATTTAAGTATTTTTTCTGGCTTTTTGATTATTTACTGCTTAGCGACTGCATTTTTGCCTGTTTATACAGCTCTGCATTCTATTTAAACTGTTTTTGTGTTGATTAACTGTTTTGCACTTTTAAAAAAGTTATTTGTTGCTTAATTTTACCTGTAGGCTAACACACTCAAGTGCGCTAGCCGTTTAAAAGCATTTATAGCATTTACTGTCTGTTTTTCCTCTGTTTTCTGAAAAAAAAAAAAAAAAAATCTTGTTTTCCGCCTTACTGAACTAGAATAGTCCAGTCTTCAGAGTTTGCTGATCTCTGGGCTTTGGCTTGGTTCCTGTGCTATTCCATATCCTTATTTGGATAAAGGGAAGCTTCTTTGTTCACCAGTGGGAGTGGGGAGCACTGAGCAGCCTATTTGTCCCTAGAGCAGTGGTTCCAGCCAGAAACTTGTAGTCTATTGGCCATTTTGGGTCAATTCCTAGCTCTTTTCAACCCCCTGCTATAAAGCCCGCTTTAGCGCGCTTTTGCGTGATTTAGCGCGGAGTTGCCCATAGAGCACCATCGGGCAGCGCCGGTTAAACTATATCTGGCTCCATAAAGTCTGCTCTTCAATTTTTCCCTTAGAACTTCTCTACTTGCAATCTAAACAGTCTATTCTCTATCTCAAAAGCTCAGCACTTGCTCCTAAAGCATTTTTATATAGGTAAAGTACTTGTATACTAAACAAAGTACTACATTAGCCTAGAATCCCCTTGAGTACCCATTTCACTATAGGTCCCTTCTGACTCAGTTACACAGCAAACTTTTTCACTTTTTCTAGCATGTCGAAGGGTCAGTTGCTAGCGTCCTCTCCTGTTCAGCTGGTGAATCTGGGCATCTTGAGGCAATGTTACAATTGCCTCATGTACACAGACAACCCACTCCTTCTCCCACAAAACACAAATACATGTGAGAGATGCAACTATATAGCCAAACTGGAGGCTGAGCTCTCTCAACTCAGGACTGGCAAGACCAGACAGGAGGAGAAGGAAACCACGCACACCACAAACCCAATTTCACATAGAACTATCACAACTGCAAAACAAACACATAAACACACAAAGACATACTCGGAGGCACTGATCAAAAATTTACCAAAACTACAGAGGCCTCCAAAGCAGACACCCAAGCAACTGCCACCTCAAGACATAAGACATGCAACACATAGTTCTCAAAGTCAGTGTGCTAAACAGTCACAGCCCTTAAGGCCAAACACAATGCCAGACACACTTGTTATAGGTGACTCCATAGTCAGACACACTGACGTCCCACTCACCAGACTGAACAAGGAAAAGATCACAGTAAGCTGCCTGTCAGGCGCTAGAATCCACCACATAACACAAGCACTCAGGTCACTCCACAGCAAGTACAAGTACGACTCAGTCATTGTCCATGCCGGTGTGAACGACCTGAGACGTAACTCCCTGGACTACATGAAAAGAGACATAGAGGAGCTCTCAGATTATGTAGCCCAGGCCGGTATGACCCTGACCCTGAGCAGTATCCTACCCTCACCAAGAATGATGCCACAATACAGAGACAAAATGATCAGCTTTAATAATTGGCTTAATTACTGGTGTCATTCTAAGGGGATCCAATGTCTGTCTGCCTGGGATGACATGCTTGACAAGCCACGCTGCTTCAAGGGGATGGCTTGCACCTGTCACCCTGGGCTTCGGATATTGGCAAAGGCTCTTGCCACCCCATAGTGCCTTTTTAGGCAAGGCTCAAATGATAAACCTACCGCCCTAGAAAACAAAAATGGAGAAAAACTAAGGGTAATACTGCTCAATGCCAGAAGTCTAAACCTCAAGATGCACGCCCTCGAAGCCCTCCTCAGTATGGAGAACATCGATGTCTGTGCTGTGACTGAAACCTGGTTCAAGGCTCCTGAGAGAACCCCAGCACTATCAGGTTATACCTCATATCATGCGTTCCGGCCCCAAAATCCGGACCGAACCACAAAAGGAGGGGGAGTATCCATATTCATAAAGGATACCCACACCTCCAGGTTAGTGGCACTGCACAAAGCATCGGAGACCATCCAGGTGCAATTAATCATAGGTAAAACTGCCCTACAGTTTGTAACATGCTACAGACCACCTTCTCAAACTCAGGAAACCCACACAGCCTTCCTGAAGACACTGGAGAGTATGAATGTCTCTCCAAACACCATCATATTGGGTGACTTCAACTACCCAAACATAGACTGGGAACATTACTCAAGCCCCAACACCCTAGCCCAAAGGTTCCTTGAGTTCATAAACTCAAATGCTATGGAACAACTAGTCACCATTCCCACAAGAGGAGAAAATATACTAGACCTGATCATCACAAACATGGGGACAAAATGCTCCACACCGGAAGTATATCCCTCATTGGTGAGATCAGACCATAAATTAATCTCACTGGAGATCCACATCCCGCCCCCACCAAAAAAGACCACAGTGAAGAACTTCTCAAAAGCAAACTTCACACTTCTTAAGACTGGAGTGGTATCCTTCAAGGCCCCCGAGCCAGTGGAAACCACAACCCACGCTGCTGAAACCCTTACAAATGCCTTCTACGAGCACCTCCAGGAATGTATGGATCAAGCAATCCCTAATAAAATCAAGACCCTTTCCAAAAAAGGCAGGTGCCTGGTCTGGTGGACCCCAGCCATAAACAAACTCTACAACAAGAGGAGAAAGCTACTACATGACAGAGCAAAATCCCTAAAAGGGAAGGCATCTCTGATCAATACTAGCAAAAAACTACGATCACTCATAAAATCATCCAAGGCCAACTTTGAGAGAAAAATCACTAATGACACAAAAGACAATCATAAAGCCTTCTTTAGCTATGTTAGAAACCTGGGTGGAAACTCCCAGATATGCTCAGAATTAGTCCAAAATGATAAAAAATCACTGAACCCACAGACATTGCCAACATACTGGCAAACAGGTTGAGTGCAAATTTCTCCCTCCTCCCCCAAAGGGAGAAATATCTATCCCACCAGAGTCTAGCCTCCCACACATCTCAGATGCCCAGGTGAGAGCTGCTCTCTAAAGCAAAAAACACAGCATCAATGGGACCGGACGGTGTCTCCGGCTGTGTGCTACATGAACTCAATGAGGAACTAAACCCACACATAAGGCTGCTGTTTAATCTTAGCCTTACTACAGGATACGTACCCAAAGAATGGCGTACGGCAACTGTGGTCCCATTCCACAAAGGCGGTGCTTCTACGGACCCTGGAAATTACCGCCCCATAAGCTTGATGAGCCTTGTCTGCAAAGCTATGGAGAGGATCATAATGGAACTCATAAATAAAGACATTGGGGACCTACAGACACTAGATCCTACCCAATTTGGCTTTGTCAAGGGCAGATCCTGCCTCTTGAACTTGGTCGACTTTTTCGAAACAGTCACTAAGGCCATTGATGAGGGTAAGGCAGTTCACACAGCCTACCTTGACCTAGCAAAAGCGTTCGACACAATACCCCACTCGGGCATCATAGAAAAGCTCACCAGCTTAGATGTAAACCCATATGTCACAAGATGGGTTGCAAACTGGCTCAAGGACAGAACACACAGGGTTAGAGTTGCTGGTGCCATGTCAGACTCTAAGCTGGTCATGAGCGGTGTCCCACAGAGCTCAGTCCTGGGCCCCCTCTTGTTCGGCATTTATTTTTCTGAAGTGCAGGCAAACATAGGGGGATTGTGGCTGACAAAATTTGCAGATGACTGCAAACTGGGCACCATAATTGACACTCCATCAGACACAGACATCCTCCAGAGAGGTCTCATAGAAATGGATAACTGGTGCCAGAGCCATGGCCTTAAGCTAAATGCCAAAAAATGTATAGTCATACCCTTTGGGAAAAAAAAAGGTAACCCCTAATTACCACATAGGTGGTAATCCATTAAACACGGAAGAAGTTATCAGGGACCTGGGGACCCAAGTTGACAGTAACCTCTCTTTTGACACTCACATTGCCAAAGTGGTTAGGAAGACCTTCTACATTGCCCACCTGATCATGAAGGGATTCACATCCAGATCAGGAGAGGTCATTGCACCCCTGTACTCTTCACTTATCAGACTAATGATTGAGTACAACGCCGCATTCGGAATGTACCTTACCCGACACCTGCAGCAGTTGGAAAGACCCCAAAAGTTCCTCACCAAAAGGATAAAGGGGCTCAAACATATGTCATACGATGCCCGACTGAAGAAACTCCAGCTCTATTCAGTCGCATACCGTCTGCGCAGAGGTGATCTGTGCCTGACATACAAGGCCATGTCCAACCCGGAATTAATGGACATGCTCCACCTCAAAAAATCCAAATCCACCAGAGCCACGAGAGCAAGAGACTTAAACCTCAACACGGATATAAATAGGATGTGCTGGAGGGACAGATTCATCACCCAGAGACTCCCTATACTATGGAACAGAATCCCAGTCCATGTGAGGCAGAGCCCCTCACTGACTCTGTTCAAGAGAAATCTTGACGAGTGGATGGGAGATTGTAGGTTTACCCCGGGAATCATCTCTGTATCACTGCTGGACAGAGGCACAGCAAACTAATGGGTATAGTATTCTCATCCTAAGGGGTGGTGAAAGCCACACACACTCTGGCTAGGCTTATAAATGCCCTAGGGCAGATAGCCTAGTATGAACCCATGAACCTATGAACCTATGAAAACTACACAGGTGCTACACTTACTTTATATAGTAGTCCTAATTACTATTAATTAAAATTTAAAGCACCACAGTCAAAACACAATAATATAGGGTGTATATATTACAATAGTGCCTTATATATGTAAAAAACATACACTGTAACAACAAAGCTTTGAAAAAAACAAAAATAAATGTTAATAACAGATATTTATATCCTTTAAAAAGTCCAATGAATATGTAATGTGTAATTCAAACCCTGACCGCTTTAGCTGTCAGTACTGGTTTGATACTTACATATTCATTGAGGCCAGGAAAAATATTGGCCTTCAACCTCAATTGCCACTTCAATTCCATATTCAACAAAACATTTTTCATGTTCGCACCCCTGTTGTTGTGTTTAACTACATCAATGATGCCGAATCTAAAGCCACTGAAAGACAAACAGGAAACTGAGTGCTTAAACAAGAGTGCTCAGCATTCTACATAGGAATAACTGAGAGAGCTTTGAAGGACAGTATGTACGAGCAATTGTATGACATTTGGACTGGGAAAGATACTAGCACCTTGTTCAAACACACAGTTTCCTGTTTGACTTTCAGTGGCTTTAGATTCCGCATCATTGATGTAGTTAAACTCAACAACAGAGGTGGGAACATGAAAAATGTTTTGTTGAATATGAAATTGAAGTGGCAATTGAGGTTGAAGGCCAATATTTTTCCTGGCCTCAATGAATATGTAAGTATCAAACCAGTACTGACAGCTAAAGCAGTCAGGGTTTGAATTACACATTACATATTCATTGGACTTTTTAAAGGGTATAAATATATGTTATTAACATTTATTTTTGTTTTTTCAAAGCTTTGTTGTTACAGTGTATGTTTTTTTACATATATAAGGCACTATTGTAATATACACACCCTATATTAGTGTGTTTTGACTGTGGTGCTTTAAATTTTAATTAATAGTAATTAGGACTACTATATAAAGTAAGTGTAGCACGTGTGTAGTTTTATCTGAAGAAGTCCTTTGTAAAGACAAAAGTGCTCATCTGTGGATTATTTCATAAAAGGTTTTTGCTTCTACTGGTGGCCTGGACATTATTTACTTTTTTTTTTCTTCAGCATTTGGGTAAAACCCAAGGCTGATTTACCTTTTTTCACAACCATATCTCATAATTACATACCACTCTCCTCCATCCATATTAGAG
This sequence comes from Protopterus annectens, assembly GCF_019279795.1. Lineage (NCBI taxonomy): Eukaryota > Metazoa > Chordata > Ceratodontiformes > Protopteridae > Protopterus > Protopterus annectens. Next base: position 1,837,809,270 of record NC_056733.1, on the reverse strand, counting down.
GCTTCCTTCTCAAGCCACTTGCCTCCCTTCTTGTTTAATTCATTAGGGAGTCGGGGAAGTTAAAGTAAAAACTATTTGTATTAGCTCCCTATAAATGGATATAATAATAGGCATTCTGATTCTTCCTGTGGTTCAAACAGTTAAATGTTACATGTTCATATGAGAAAAAACACAAGATAAAAATGTGCTTAATATTACAATCTTAAATATCTGAAGATATGTATAAATAGTCATCCTAATCTGAAATTTGTATTTTTAAATATGATTATCAGCTTTTTTTATCCCTTCATCCCTCATCTGTTCTATCTGTTCTTTATAATATATACATTATATATATATATATATATATATATATATATATATATATAAACGCTAACTTCCTCATTATAGGTTCATAGGGAAGTACTACATTAGTTGCCCTTCTGGACCATTTTAAGCCTAGCCAATTTCCCTTTGGAGCTTGAATTAACCTATTACATGTGGTGTTAGATTGGCTTGGCTTGACTCATCCCATGGTCGATAATTATATATTACCCCTAGTGAGAATGACTTTGCTCATACCATAGATAATTAGAGGTGATCCATGCAGAGGATAAAGCATTTAAGAGCTACTTCTGTTGATTAGTAATACAGGGGGCTGTCCTGAGGTACATTTTCCATTACCCATCCATAGATCCAAGTTGCGTTTAAATATGAATAAGGATGAGCTTTGTTTTATGTGAATGGGGAGTCTGCTTCAGAGCAGCGGTATCCTCTGTGAAGTATACCTGCACATTTGAACCATTCTGTTGATATTGCAGAAGAGATTTGGATCCCTTAACCAAGTAATTCTGATGCCATTTGACTTGCTGATGTGCAGTAGGTCCATCAGTATTGGGTCAGAGGAAATAAACTGATTTATACTTTTTAATTTTTGATCATCAACCCACCTGCACAACTATATGTTTCCAGAAAGAGTTATTTACTGCACTGAAGTGTCACATATCATGCATGAAATAAAGAAGAATCTATGGAACACCCCCATATCCTTCTTTACCGATATGCAAACTAGGCAGCCACCTAGGGCACCATATGGCAGAAATGTTTCTTTACTTTTAATAAAAAAAGAAATAAATCAATGGCCTGTGGTGACCCTGTTCAAAGATTTGGCACTATATGGGGGAGGTGCTGTGCACCTGGCCAATCTATTTGCAGAGATTTCTTTCCTTTCCATGCAATAGTCTTGCTTCATGGGATGGCAGTGAACAGAAATCCTGCAAATATTCAATGGTAAAGTGGCTAGTCACTGTCGAAAAGAAGAGCAGTGGCCAACATAGCATAATGTATTTTTTTCTAATTGTGACAAACAACTAGGTATGAGCAGTGGATGGCTTTGTCTTGTAACTGTGTGTCCGTTATTTTAAAATATTTAATTATCTACTTTATTAATTTTATAAGAGTCAGACACCTGAGGTATACAAAGGTAACAGAGTAGCTATACTTGCTGTAGCTGTTTATGGAGGAAATTACTGAATGCAGATGCTTCTTAATTTTTCTGGCTTTGCATGACTAATGCAATTTATGAACTAACCTGGAATTCTTTACTGTGTGGCTGCTGTTTGTATGGAAAAAGTTGAAATACATTATATAGCCATTATTTGTATCACAATCTGACATTTGATGTATACACAATGAGCAAAGTGGCTATAACTACTGGGTCAGTGTGGATGTGGTCTGTGAACAAAAAATAACTGTTCCCTCTGTCATTTTCTCAGTTTAAACAGTCTCTGATCTGACTGTGTATTTATGTGAACCACATTTGAACTACATTAGTGTGGCCATTATAATGTTTTTAATCACAATTAGACATCTGAGGTATACATAGTTAATAAAGTGCCAAAAGTTGATTTGTATGGAGGCTGTTTGTGAATAAAAGTGATTTAATCCTACTGCAGTTTATCACTGTTCAACAACAGTCGCTGACCTGGTATGTTAGGAGTAGTGTCACAAAGTGTATTGTATTTACTGAAAGCAGTATAACACGAGTATTACTTTGGCATATGCTAGTCTGTATGTGTGTGGGGGAGTATTTTTGCAGTGTGTTTAAGAGTAACAAGCTGACTATGGTTTCTTTTACTTTACATTACAGTCAGTCTAGACCCTCTGAGTGTCCGGGGGCCTAAAGGCTTCCCCACCCCAGGCTGTATAAGTAGATTTTGACATAGATTTAGTAGTGACATCTAGTCTGAATCCCAATTAGCCTAAAACTATTTGGAATACGTTATTGTGATCAATACTATTAGTGTGTATATAGCTAGCAGTTTTAGGACAGGAGTAAGAAAGCATGATGCTTATATTTGACTGCAACAGATTGAAATGTGATACTGTATTTGATTTATTTTTCACTTACATACCAATCTGACAACAGAGGAGTACATTGAAAGTGGCTGTCCTTGGAGGTTGGTTAAGGAAATGTGCTGTTTGTGCATGCGTGTATCTGTATATCTAACTGGGTCTACTTCAGTAGATCAACTGTCCATATAATCAAAATTGAAATCGCCAAAATGAGAAGATCAAATACTTAAAGTTCACAATGTTGAAGCCTGTACAGATGAAATACCTACTGCACATGCACAGACCACACAGAGGATTTCAATGTAGATCGCGTAGTACTGACAAAAACTGCTGCTCCATTTAAACATACTTACCCTTCCCCAATAAGTAGCGTCCTCCATCCACTCACTTATTCTTACACTTCAAGCAGCATCCAACCACTCACCTTCATCCCAAAACCTCATTTTCATCCAAACCACCAGGTGCAAACAGTGTCTAATCAATTACTTTCACCACTTTAGGCTTCCTTATTGCAAAAAATGTACACCAGAGGGGGAACAGAAGAGGGACAAGCCTGTCCCTCTTCTCCACCCACCATCCTAACTCTGTTTGTTCCCCCTCACTAACACCAACCTTTAACCAACTCCTCCAAAAACAATCCCAAATTCAAATTAAATAAATTTAAACCAAAATCACTAATTTGCACCCCATCTCCCTTAATCACATAGGGCCCCTGTCAGCAAACTCTTTATCCTGTATGGTTCACACTCCCATTGCCCCCAACTGCTTTGCCAACCTAAAATTTACAAACTTCCACACCCGTCCAGCTGCTGAGAACTTCTTAGCATTCCTCCAAGACAAGCGAGAAATAATCTTCGACTACACTAAGCACATACTTTGGTATAATTTCCTTAAAGCTAACAGATCATCCCTTATCTGATAAACCAACTGCTGCATCTGTGTCAATCCTAAATCATTACCTGCCAGGTGCACCAGCAAGACTCGAGAAAGCCCCACCTGAGTTTGTATCATTGTAAATACCTGCAACAGCTGGTTCCACCTCAGCCCTCTAATGCCGTGCCATGTATCTCTCTGACCGAACCAGTGTAACCCTAACTCAGAACCGTTACTCCTAACAACAGCCTTGCCACCCTGTAAACATACGAATGTTCTATGGTGAGAATCATTTTGCGTAAGGGGAAAAAATGTAATTAATATTAAAATTACAAACACCATCTCCTATCTAATACAAGTCAAATAGGCATTGGAAGATCATCCTCTCACCCTCTTAATGACTCCAATCAAACAACCCACTCTCTCCAAATCTGACGCCCTACCCATCCTAAAAGAATGAGTAGAAAATCTGTCTCTATCCAAACCCATACTACAGAATGCCCTTCACATCACTGAAATTAACTGTCCCCCTGTTATCGTCCTATCCTTTTTGACTGGAAAACCAAATCCTATGAGCTCCCTTTATGAGTCACTAACACTTTCCTCACACCACTGGGCACATCTACTCCAGCGTGTCCTTCACTAAAACTATTTGTGCACCCTTGCCCACCTAGATGTCCTTCACCTAATGTGAATTGCACTGGAGGTAATATAACATCCTTCCAAACCAATGACCCCAACAACCTAAAAGTCCCAAAGTACACCCACACACTCAATGTCACCCACACAACATAATCCACTGATTCCCTGGTTACTAAACCCCACAGCAAATCCTTTAAAACCTGCCTTGTCACCAGCCAATGCTTGCCCCTGTTTAAACCTTCCTCCCTACCCCATCCCTTCAACACTCACCCCACCATCCAGGATTTAGTGAAATCCTGCCATCTCGCCACCCGAGCAAACACACTAATTGCTGCCAAGTCAACCTTAGTCAATTTTACCACTTTACTCTGTGCCCTAGCCCATGCTAAATATTGCAACTACAATTTTTCCAATGATACACCTGCCTCCTCCAGTAACTGCACAATAAATCTGTCAGAAGCACACAACACCCTACTGTAAGCCTTCCTAGTGGACACTGCTCAGGACTGTTGCACCAACTTCCCGATCACTGCAACCCAATTCGCCACACCTTGTCTGGCACCACCACAGGATCTTCTGCTGTCATTAAGGCCAATTGCCATAACCTAGAAACCTGAAAGTGAGACAAACTATCAGGAATCCCATTCCTCATCCTGGCACATGCACACCTGTGAAGAAAAAAATAATCAACAACTCTGCACAACTAACTTATGCAAGACCAACAATAAATGCTCAAACTTAGCCATCTTAACTTGTAAAATCCACACCAATGCAACATTGTCAGAATTAAAAACTACGCTCCTGCCCTTCAACTGTTCCTGACACACTACTGATGCCACCCAAATCAGCATCAACTCCAAGAAAGCAAAATCATGCTTCCATTCCTCCAGCCACTCAGGTGGCCATGGCAGAACAAACCACTCACCTCCAAAAAACGCCCCCATACCAATGCCCCCTGTCTCATCAGTAAACAGCCGTAAATCCCATTGTCCTACCCAATCCAACTGCCCAAAGTTGATGCCATTAAATTGCTCTAAAAACTGCAACCACAAAGTTAAATCCTCTACTTTTACCCCCTTTCAAGAGAAATACTATGGACCTACAAAAGGCCTGTCCTGGGTGAACAGCCCGACAGTCAAAATTCAAGAGTCCTAAGAGTTCCATTGCATCCTTCACCCACACCTTGTTCTTATCCTTAATCCAAACTATTGTCTCTTTTAGCCTATCTACCTTCTCCCCAGGCAACCAAAACACATCCACCATTGAGCCCAGAAAATATAATATCTTTGTCAGACCCTCCAACTTGTGGATGGACAACAGAACCCCCAGTTCCTTGCACATCCTCAGAAACTAACACATAGCTACCGCAGCTCCATAATTCCCTTCACCTACTAACAAAAAGTCATCCAAGCAATGCACCACCCTCTGAGTATCCACCTGCTGCCTCCAAAGCCAATGCAAAGCCTTGCTAAACTTTTTAAAAGTGGAACAGGCTAGTGAACATCTCATTGGCATGAATAATAAAAGGTAGTTAGCTCCAAAACAGCACACCACCAGCTGCAAATTAAATATTTAAAAATAACACACAGTATTTAGCGCTTTCATCTCATATCAAGTGAGACTTCATCAGAATACATTCATACAAACGCCAAAAGCATTTAAATAATCTTGTCATTTAAAAATGCAGGTCACATGACAACAGTAATCAATATTTAAAGACACCATTACAAAAATCATATTTCTTCCTAAAATGATTACCTTTTCTTTACTAAAAAAATAATATTATCATATAATATGCATACATCATAATATTACCAGGATAAATGTATAGTCCACTAAATATACTCTGATATAAAATACATTATATTTGACTAGCCCTTTCATGTAGTAAGGGTGCAGTGGATATAAAAATCATTTACGCCTGGTGGAAACATAGCAGCCAACTTATACTGCCATTCAGTTTCCTTCTTTTTCAGCCTATTTTTCCAGTCACCCCCTCTTGGTTGTATTTTAGCTATTTCTAGAATACCAAACATGAATTTATCAACATTTTGGCAAACCTGAATATGTCTATAAAGAGCATTATAAACTTTTTTTTTTATTTTTGATATCCCATCGGCATCGGCTTTGTTAAAATAACACTTGCCTCCCACCACAATGCCCAACAATGTCCAATCCTCCTCTTGAACTGTCAAAAGGTGAAAAGCAGACTCAATGTCCACCTTAACCAACCATGGATCTTTAAACCTCTAATGACTCGGACCAGATCATCCAGTGATGCATAACTTGCCTTAGCTTTCTCCACCGAGATGAAGTCATTGACAGATTTTCCCTCAGGGTAAGAAAATGGTGAATCAGATGAAATTCCCCTAGCTTATTTTTAGGTAACTATCCCAATGGGGAGACCTTAAAACTGAATAATGTTGGGCTATCAAACTGACCCAATAATAGGCCTGCCTGTCACTCCTTCTCCATCAAAGCCTCTAAAATGTCCTCCCTCCCATGCACTGATCTCAAATTTTTCCCAGCTGCTCCATCACCTACCAATTTACACTTAATAGAATACCCTTTTGAGAAACCCTCAATCAATTCCTGAGCCACCGCTGGTTGAGGGTACTGCAGAAGCATGTCCCACAAGACATGCACCTTAATAAGAGAATGTGTACCCGAGTCACCCTCTTGCCCCTCAAAAAGGCCCCCTCTCTGGCCACAAAAAGTACCCCTTATAACCCCAGAGATGGCCACACTAACCCACTCTGTCCAGCAAAGGATGATGTTTGCCCCACCAATTGACCCTCACACCTACCACACTGCACTGCTAAGTGAACGCCTGCACACTTTGAGCAAGCGTGCAAGACTCTGCATGCTGCCCAAGCACATCTTCCCACACTGAAAGCCCATGAAATTCCAACAGCTCCTTCTCCTATCTTATTCCCTTGCCACCAAACTGAAGCTGTCCATCATAGTGGACAGCCATACATGAGGGTGTCTCACCTCCCAGTGCATGGACCTATCAACCACCTTCCTCTTGTGAAATCTTTGATTATACCACAAGCAAGTGTTTCCAGGCTATATCCTTTGCACCTCCTGCATCATCAAAAAGTAAGCCAAGAGCGGAAGAGCCAAAGCACTATCCTTCTCCAACCATACTGCCATATAGTAAACAAATCCCAAAACCCAATTCTTCCATGTTCTCAGCCGTATTTTCCCCACTCACCTGCGACTGAGGGCCATTAAGACTGGTAACAGGTCTTTCGCATTTGATGTCTCAGCTTCCAACAAATGGATGTAATATGCATCAATTAAATCAAAAATGTCAACATACTCCCCTTTCCAAATTGTTTCCTTTACTGAAGAGGTTATGTGAGGAGTTAGGAAGACTGCTGCATTCCCTGGCCCCAGCACCTGCGTAGCCATCTAATCAACCAGTTGCATCCCAAAATCTGATTCCACCTCATCTAAGCAAGGGTCAGCATCTTCACCCAGTGATGACAAACTACCAGTCGTGGCTGTACTGTCCAAACCAGAAATCTGCTCCCCAAAACCATACCCCTCTCCCACTAAACTCTGCAGACTCCCAATGCTGCCCACTGGACCCTCCAAAGATGTATATGATCTGCTAATCCCATCACCCAATCTATGGCTCCCTCTCCCCCTGCCCCCCACCACTACTGACCCATCCACCCCCCCCACCAAGAACTGTAGAATCATTACCTGCAAGAGCAGCAAGTGCTGAGTCCACTGTTGAGATCTCTATGGCCATCTCCTCGCGGGGATGCAACTGGCATGTTCTTTTGCCTCTGGCTGCCTGCTTGCTCCTCATCTTTTGCTCTTATGATTGGCTTGGCCCTGTGCCACTGCCACCATAGTCTCACTGCTTAGCATCTCTCAAAAAAGGTCCTCCTCCTGAGCCACAATGTTCATCCACCTCTGTCGCAAACCCTGGACTTCTGCCATATCAACCAATGACACCTGAAATGAGATAAGAACACTGTAAGTGAGCCATAACATACACAGAAAAAAAATACACATAGAGTAACTATCTAGTATTTGTCATAGCAGTTTGCATATATTCTTATAGAAAAGGGCAGTGATACTAGAACTACAAGAAAGGGAAACTACAGGAAACTGTTTTAACTTTGAAGCCACTCTCTGTCATAGTAACATGCTTCCCCAATGTCACTGGGTGTTCAAGCAGCAGAGCTGACTCACAACCACCACAGTTTAAACACTGCATTTCCAAAAATGTATAACATTAGAGCCAACCCACCTCCTCCCCTATCTTCCTCATATTTTAGGTCCGTTCCTCCTAAAATGGTGATACTTCTCTTTATAGCACAGATAAAGCTCAGTACACTTGCCCTGCCTTTAGGAATGCACCCTGCTGTTCTATGCACTTGTGTTCTAATTTTAAACATGATTAGAAGTTTAGTCTGTTCTACAGGAACAATGCACATTTGCAGCAGCATACAGAAAGTGAAACCACTCCATCCCATTTGAGACAGACATATCATAAAAATTATAACCAAAAGTTCGTATCCAGTGGTGTAAATCCCCCTCTGTTCAGAAACCAAACAGTAAAAAACAAGCCAAATATAACAGCAGAGAGGTAACCAAGGCTTCTCAATAATCCATTCATAAAGTGCCTGTGTCTGCTACTGGGATGTTTTCCAAGAACCAAGCTTAGATATAAAAGCAAAAAAGTTTATTTAATAAAACTATTGTCGGTAAGCACTTTCACATTTGCTTCCTCAGACCGTTAACATTCAAAAAATCAGTCTGCTCCTTTTATAGTAGTCATGTGTTTCATCTTATAGAACTTTAAAGTGATACAAACCAGATTATTAAAAGTTTCATTAAGGAAGATTCAGTGTCATGACATTTCTATATTAGATAAAGTAAATTCATGTCTATAGAGAATTTACTGGATACCCATCATTCAATACTTACTAAAACCTACTAATATATAATGTTTATTACTAGGGAAGCATATCTGAATGATAATAATTACTACAGCATTTGAAAGCATTAACTGTTGCATGAAGCTCAATGAATAAAATATTTAAATAAAATTTCTTCCAGTGTGTACTATAGATGCATTAAACTGTGCTATTCTACATATACCATTCATGTATAAAACTATCAAAAACATTATAAGTATGCTAATCATACAAACCAATGCTCACAAAACTAGTAGAAGTCGCTAATCGTCAAGGACACAAGTTAAAAAAGTCAGCAATTGACAAATTGCGTACATTTAAAACAAATATCTTTAAAATACTTTATAGGATTATTGAGAAGCCTTGGTTACCTCTCTGCTTTTATATCATAAAAATTGATGCAGACCCAGTACAGGTTTGCCCATAGCCTTAGCCAGCTCGTTCGTTAACTCTTCAAACAGGGAGTCAGTCACTGCACTTTTGGGGGCACTAGGGCCATGTTCTCAGCTGTCCACAGAGGAGCGTAACACCACACTACCTTTAACTGAACCTCAAACAACCACCTCTGTTTTCTGTCAAATTATTGAGTTTAGCAGTGAGAAAACCATGACAGTCATTTAAGTTTCAGACTTCATACCTTTCAGAAAATTCATGCCAACCTAGCCTGTTGTTCTATCATCTTTTTAAGTCCCTGTGAGCAATATTTAAAAAGTATACCTATTTTTGGCCCATTGCCCCACCCCCCTCATTATTTATTGCTTTGTCCAGATTTCGAGCTATAACAGGTTGAGAAGTATGCACATATCCCTTTTCTTTTTTTTTTCTTTTTTCAAACAGCCACTGCACATGCGCAAAAGTGGCAGCTACACATAGGTGCCTCACTGCCCATGAAATCATCACCAATGAGCTGGTTACCACTACCGCAGAGAACAGGCCACCACACCACCACCACTGTCAGCTCCCCCATCCCAGTGCAATGCAACCACCCCACTTAAAACACCAATGTATTATGCTGTCACCACAAGCAGTGGAACCCAAACAGATGACGGCAGTGTGTGATAATCCACTGGCCCACTGACTAGTTTCCACAACTGAAGGCTCCAAGGACATTGTACCTAGGACTCCAGGTATAAAACTACTAAGTAAAAGTCTCTGCCCAGTCAGCCAACCATTACCACCTGACACACATGAAAACCTCATCAAGCCTATCCCTCTCTGGCCAGCTGAACACATCGCCCTCCCCCAGATGAATAAGAACAATGAAGGATATACCAAGCTCCCTATCCATGACATAATTGGTGTCCTGCGCCCTATGCCTACACTACGGACCGCAAGCAACTCTAAAAAAAAATTTAAAAATTTAATATAGAAAACCTCTACTCACCTCTCCTTTCCTATTAATCACCCTAGGGCTACATCACCACTAGCCAACCTCAGGTTGTCTTTGATGTGATCTTGCACTCAACAAAATCACGCCAAAATGTGCTCAGAAAGCAGTTCCCAATACTCAAAACCCCCTAAGATCCTCTCCATCCCTACCTCACTTCCTACCTCCATCCTTCCATAAATTAAGGCTTCCTTGTCCTAACTAAATTTATACAGCTTACCTTCTCTGCCTATTCTTTCCAACCACATCCTTCCCTTACCTATTCATCTACCTCCCCCATTAAAGATGTCCCATGACAAATTTGTCTGTTCCAAGTATCATTTTTGTGCAGTAGTCCAGTGAAGATGGTCTTAAGAATACTTACATTTTAGTAGTTCCTTAAGTTGTAGATAACTATTAATTAATTCTGATTAATAGTCACTTGTTTGATCTGTTTATAAATATTAACAGGAAGATGTTTATCAGGATTAGTTTGTACTAACAGAATCTGAGAACTTGTATGTCAGTTTCGAAACAAGCCAACCAAATTTGATAGCTGCTGTTAATGTCATCTGTCCCTACATATACCATCTTGGATCCTTTTTTAACAAAATATCTGTTTACTGATAAAACCCATTTGACATAAGCTGAGTTATTGTGCCATGAAGTTTCTGAATTTAAAATATAGCAGAATGCTAATACAAAGGTTAATTTCTTATTAGACTGGGTGAAATGTGACTGGTTTTCGTATTCATTTTTATTGCCAGATGATTCATAAAAAAAGTTTATACCCATAGCTAATAATGTCATAAAAGTAAGGCTGTTAAGTTTTCAAAAGGTACGTTGATTTATAAGATACGGTAGCATTCAACAGTTTGGCTAAATATAAAGCAGTTATTTGCTTGTAGTATACATTTCTATACTAGTATAAGAAATATGTTTAGTTTATGCTAACGTATGATTTTTCTCACATTTCTTTTTAACCATTTATGATTTGTCAGAATAGTATTCATTAATTGATCATTAAGTTCTGCACCTAGTAGAGTCTTTATTTATTTTTTATATGCTTTAATCAAGCTAGCCAAGCTGCAAAATGGATTGCTAAAAGTATTTTTTTTTTTGTTTGTTTCATGCACACACTAGGTTAATACATGACTAATGCATATTCAGTTGAACCACTTCTAGTATCCATTTACCCAGTTAACGTATACGGTGTTCATTCACCCTTATTTGTAATCCAAGGTGAGTAATGAACACCTTTATTGTAGGCATTTTTAATACCCTCTTTGTGTTATACTTTGCTTAGATAAACAATATTACGTATAGAAAATGTTGCTATGCTAGATATGGCTAAGTGTGGGCTGCTTTTCATGTAAATACATTGCTTGTTTGGTTGGGGTATTTATTTAGTCACTTTTGAGATTTTACTTCTCTTGTTCATATATTAATAGCTAGCATATGAGGTTAAGTGAAGCAGGGCTGTAAGGTTTAGTTGCTGTAGCTATCCCTTTGTAGCCACTGATAATTTTTACCCTGTGTGTAGTCAAAGAGTTATAGTCTGTCAGTTAGTTTTTCAATATGATGTAAACCTTTTTAGTAATGGTAATTATACTTTTTTGCAATAGTCAAAATCTTTGAGAAACTAAACCAGTGGTCTGAATTTAGATGGATTTCTCAATGAAATCTCCACATGAAACCTCAGTAGAATTCATTGCCAGCCAACTTGGCGCTGTTTAGGCCCTTTTTGTATATAGCTGTGTATATCTGCTGCATTCAAAAATTACACCCAATTAGCTGTTATTCAGAACTTTTTTACAAATGGAAGATCCTCCATTTATTTGCAGTATGCTCCAGTAATTTAAGCTTTGTTGTTATAATAATGATCAAATTAGTAACTTAAGCTGTGTTGTTGTAATAATTAGCAAATTAAACTGCATCAAACAGATAACAAAACTTCATGACCTAGATAGGCATTTCATTGTATTAGGAAGTAAATGTTTGAACATCCATCTACCTTTAAGCATTATATATTATATGATCCTATCCAAGTAAAACTGAAGGCCTGCTTTCCACCCAGCCTTAACAACAGAGAGGATTTTGTTGCCTATTTAAAAAGAAAGGGACTGTAATATTAAGTTGATTTTTTTCATGTGATTTAGATGGAGCATACTGCAAATAAATGGAGGATCTTCCATTTGTAATTAAGATAGTGTTTCTCTCTTATTTCACAGCTAACATGCTATCTGTTTATTATAGGTAGGAATGGGAATTTATGTTCAGGGTCATTACTGGACCATCAACAGAATCTCAACTACTACAGAAGATAATTGACTAAAAAAACAGTAAACTACTAAACAAAGCAAACGAACTTTAAGACTGTTTAAAACAAAAGCCGTTTAGTGAAAAGAAACAGCAAACAGCATTAAACAGTAAGCACTTTCATCCAAAATGCAGACTTCATCATATATCACATTTAAATAATTGAACAGCAATCACATGATAAAACTAAATCATATGAAAAAATCAGCTCAGTATTACAGTCCCTTTCTTTTTAAATAGGCAACAAAATCCTCTCTATTGTTAAGGCTGGATGGAAAGCAGGCATTCAATTTTACTTGCCATAAGTACTCTTGCCAGCCCAGCTCTTCTTCTGCATCAAAACATTTATCATATTTCACAACCCCGTCAAATAATAAGAATTTAAAACATGCCAGACATGAGCTTGCTTTAGTGTCTTTATAAAGCATTTTTAAAATCTTCCAATTCCACTGCATGTTTGTGTTCATAGACATGTTTATAAAGCTCCCTACTAGTAAGACCTACATAAAAAGAGGGACTTGATTGACACATAACTAAATACACCACATATCTACTTTTGCATGTAAAATTCCCAGTAATTTTAACTCTAAAACCATTGATATTAGCATCATTAAACTCAGTGAACAAATAGTCACATAACAGTTAGAACATTTAAACATACCAATTTTACTCTTATTCTGTACTGCAATTGGTTTACTGAGCTTAGCTTGAAAATAATTTTTGAAACAGCCCCTGTGAACAAATAAAGGCTGGTCTTCTACCTTGTCCATAAGTTCAGGGCAACTTTGTATTATTTTCCAGTTACTTTTAATAATATTCTTGATTGCAGCAGTATCTACACTGTTGCTAATTTGTACTGAGGTTCTAAAATTCAGGTCTCTGTTTCTTCCAATACTACCAGAGGTCCCCTTTTGCTGCTTCAAATCATTGACAGCAAAAAAGAATTGTTAATAACTTCTTCTGGATAACCTCTGTTAAGAAATTTTTCACAAAGGCCCACACTTTCATCAAAAAACTTAGTGTCCCCCTTAGTCAGACTATTAAGACTCATTAACTGTCCCTTGACTATATTTTATTTGACTTTTTTAGAATGCACGCTGCTATAATGCAAATAGGAGCTGTTCTGAACATCTTTCTTGTGTATCTTAGTGAATAACCTTCCTTCACCTTTCATTACTCTTATGTCTAAATAATTAATATTAATACAACTAAACTCTGCAGTGAAATGCAAAAAGGAATTAATTTATTTTTATTTTATTTATTTTATTTTACATTTGTTGACTGGTTTAGTCCGACTGGATGCATGTCCATTTTCAGCGGAGGCCCGGGGAGAAAAGCTTCAAGGGTAAGCAGATACAGCATTACATAATACCAGCATTATGTATTACAAACACACTATTTACAGAGAGTACATAAGTAAGCAAGTTAAACAAGTTCCACACGTTAGAGTTAATCCCGAGCATAAATCAGGATTAAATTAAATTATACAGTAAACTGGTTAACAGATTTTTACACATTCTAGAGAGAGTTAGCCAGGCTTGATATATTGACATACCCAGTTAAGTGACAAATGTTGTTTGAGTCTAGTTTTAAATTGACCTAAGGTGAAAAGTAAGGTAATATTAGCTGGAAGAGAGTTCCAGGATCTGCTTGCAGAGTTGCAAAGAGAGAGTCACTAGCTGTGTTATTAATTTTGCTAGTCTGAATTAATAGTTTGTTAGAGGATCAAAGCGGTCTAGGATTGTTATAGGGGGTGATAATATTTTTAAGTGCAGGAGTATTGTCTGGATTATAGAGGATTTTATAGGCCATAATCAGTTGGTTATACTGGATTAGGTTGGGTAGTTCAAGCCACCCAAGATGATTTAGATTGATGCAATGATGTGTCCTAAAAGGCAGCCCAGTGGCAAACCTGGCAATGTGGGTGTAGCAAATTGAGAGTTTGTTAAGGACAGTTTTGTTTAAATTCAAGAGTAAAGGGGATGCATACAGAAGGGATGAAAGAAGGTGAGAGCAAGCTATGGCAGTTTTAGCTGGAGGGGTTAGGAAGGCTTTTATTCTGTAAAGTGACCCTAGTTTTTTATTGATGGTTTTGATAGTTTGGTTAACATGTAGGTCAAATTTTAGATTATTATCTATGATGACACCTAATAGGTTTGTAGAGGGGTCAGGGGAGATTATTTGTTTGTTATGTACTTCACAGATAAAGATTCTAGTTGTCTACTGATATACTATGTTCTTCATTTGTAAATATGTTGCAAGTAATTGCTATGTAAATTGTTAATCGCTATGTAATCCAATGTAACTACTGTCTGTTTATTTTAACTGTGGAGCTTTTCTCCCCGGGCCTCTGCTGAAAATGGACCTACATCCAGTCGGACATGCCCGGTCAACAAATATAAATAAATAAAAATAAATAAATAAATAAATAAATTGAGCCATCATTTGAATTTATGGTAAAGGTGAAAGCGGTAGACCTACGTGTTGGTGAAATTAACAGCATTTTAGTTTTTTTGGGGATTTAGGATCAGACGACATTCAGAAAGCCAGTTTTCTATTGTATTAAAGGTGGTCTGGGTAGCTGACCATAATTCTATTGGAGATGTGGCCGAGCAAATCAGAGTAGAGTCATCAGCATATTGGATACAGCTGACTTTTGGGATGACAGTATAAAGGTCATTAATGAATATGGATAACAGCAAGGGCCCTAGTATAGAGCCTTGTGGTACTCCAAGGATGTTAGGTAGAAGGTCAGAGAGTTTGCTCTGCCAGAGGACAGCCTGCTGTCGACCATTCAGGTAGGATTGAAACCATTGAAGGGCTCTAATATCTAGACAGAATGTTTGCAAGGTGTGGATTAAAAGTTGGTGATCAACCATATCAAATGCCTTAAAAAGGTCCAAGAAGAGGGCTGAGGATATATATAATTATTGCTGCGATTATGGTTTATGGTGTTGATAAAGGCTAGGAGGAATGAAGTAGTCCTGTGATGAAGACGGAAGCCATGCTGAGTGTCTGCCATAAGGTGATTCTGGATTAGGTGGTGCATGAGTTGTCTATGAATACATTTTTCCATAATCTTTGCAAGTGGAGAGAGTATAGCTATTGGCCTATAATTGGAGAATTCAGTAGAGCTGCTTCCTTTGTGAAGTGGGATTATATAGGATATTTTCCAGATGGTGGGAATTTTAGCTTCTACTGTGGTTCGATTGATTAGTATTGAGATGGGGTAAGCAATAGCATCATCTGATTTTTGTAGGTACTCGGCAGGGAGTTGATCAGCAGAAAGTATAGTGGGTTTTAATTTTTTGATCAAGGTACGGATAAGTGAAGTGGCGACTGGTTGGAAGCTGAATGCGAGTAGGTTTCTAGGGGGTGCTACTTTCAGGACCAGTAATACCTTTTAAACCATTTTAAATTTAATGTTTAATACCATTTAAACAATCAAAAAATTCCTTCAAACTCTTCTCATCACCTCTTCACACCAAAAAGGCATCATCAATAAAACATTTAGAAAACAGTATATTCATTGAGTACCTGCTGGTCAAAATATTGACTCTTTCCCAACCTTGCATAAAGAAGTTGATGTAACTATGGGCCATAGCAGCCCCATCACAACACCATTTACTTGATGATAAATGTTGTTGTTTATCTTTTCTGCTTTTCCCGGTTAGGGGGTGCCACAGCAGAACTCCGGTCTGCTAATGATTGGCAGTCGCTTTTTATGGTGTCGAGTTGCCAGCCCGATGCCCAACCTTCATTAAAGGCATGCCCATTCACGCATGTCTTTTGGAGGCCACTCGACCATGGGGAAGACATGCAGACTCCACACAGAAGGCACTCCAGCATTTACTTGATGATAATTACAACCATTAAATTAAAATATATATATATAACTTAATATCAAATCTAAAACTTCCATTAAAAGCCCAACTGTATCATTTGAGAATAACTTAGAATTCAACAATTCAAATCTTACCATATCCAATCCTTCCTTATTAGGTATTACTGTATACAACCACTGGATGTCTAAAGTTACCAGTAAATCATTCTCAGACACTTCTATTTGTCCTATTTTGCTTTTAAATCAAATTTGTCTTTTATATAGGTTGCACATAACTCAACTGCTTTTGAAGATGTTTATCTTCAAATATTGCCAAAGCTTCTGTTTTATTTTTTACACTTGAAACTATCGGCCTAAGCGGCAGATTATTTAAATCTTAAAGAATTTTTGGTAATCCAAAAATACGGCTGATCTTTCAGTTATCAATTCTCAAGTACTTTCTAACAGCATCAGTAATTCTACTTGTGTAAAACCACTCTTCTATAATAGAGTCAATAAAAGAAAAAGCTTTCTTCACTTCTGTAAAAGATGCCTTTTATAAAATCTTAAATCAGACAGCATGCTACACATTTTAAAACCATGGTCATGTCTATTTGTTAAAACCGAGGCTCCTCCATTATCAGCCTTGGTAATTAAAATATCTGGTTTATCTATTAAACTTCTAAATACTTTTTGTTTTACTGACATGTTATAATACATATAATTACGTTGGCTATCAAATAAATCAATCATTTGCAACTCAGTAGTTATTAAAAACACTTTCAGTTCCTTTCTTAATGAGTGTTATAGATACTGGGTTTACAAAAAATGTTTTCACTGGGTACACGGTCATTAAATAATATCTTGAAATACAGCTTTCTCACATAGTCCCTGAAAGAATTAATAGTGTCACATTTGTCCACTCTCCCAGCTGGTACAAAAGTCCAGCCTTTACTTAGAACAAAACAAGCTTCGTTGCTCAAAAAGTGGGATGAAATGTTAACAATTTTGTAACAACAATCTACAGTACCTAGTATCTTCGACAATGATTCCTTCCCTTTCTCCAGTTTCTCTTCTGAAAATTGTTGTCCCGTGGCCTGTACTCCATAGCAGCTACTTGTGCCCAAGTCCTTGTCACTTGCCATCTTCCTGACAAACTTGTACAGACTGCTTGATTGGGTCCTTCTGAAATTTGGGACATTGGCAGTTGTATACTGATTCATCATAATGTCATTTGTCAGATCAGCTCCACTTGCTGCTATAACTATCAGTTGCACTGGAATTACTATTATTATTTACATTCTTTTTCTAAGCGCTCCGAATGCCAAGGCCCACTTTCACCACTGTCACTCACGGTTGAAGGTCTATATCACAATGTCGAATGCTGACAAGTTCGAAGAGTAAAAACGATGAAACGTATAACGGAGATTGCCATAGAGTGAGGGAAGGGAAGATTTCCCTTTACTGCACTCTAGTGCAATCTCGGAGTTGGAATATTTAAGTAGCAGGGGGTGTGGGGGTGCAGGGGGGCTTGCCTTGAGAGCGTTTTTTTTGTTTGTTTTTTGTTTTGAGTGGGGTTTTTTTGACATTCAATGTTTTTAGACTTCAAACTTTCAAGTTTGAAGCTTCAAAGTTGTCAACATTTGACAGTCTGATATAGACCCATGGTTGCAGCTTCACTTACTGTTGCATCCTGATTGGCTTCTTCTGCTCTGAGCCTGACTCACGGTGGTGAATAAGCCATACCTCTCTTATACTCATCACAATCTCACTCATACTTCTTAGTTTTTCTTTTTTGAGCACTTCATTGTCTTTAATTATTTTGTCATGAATAAGACAGAATTTAGCTTCAAAATTGTCATTAGAGATGGAGTCTTTCAACTGGAAGAACACACTCTGAATCTTTACACTTAGTTCTTCCATTCTCTGCCAATTATAGATTGAAAGTATTTCAATGTATTGTAAGCTGATCTTTTGATTCAGATCCACCTATTTCTTAATAAAAATCATTGGACACATCCTCTATTGTCGGCATTACGGTCACTCTTAAATCACTGGGCAATCTTTGGGCTCACAAACAATTATCAAAGTATATATTGTCCCACTGGAGCCTCTTCAGCCATCGCAAATTTTTTTCAAGATTCTTAAACTACTCCACATGACTGGGACTGCTACTGCTAGAGCCCAAAGCTTCACCGTTAGAAAATGGATCAATAGGAGGAGCCAGACACCCTGCTAATATATCATCATTTCTATTAACTTTTCTCACAGCATTTGAATTGTTCATGGCTTCATTACCAGTTCTGCTGACATTCCCTTCTTGATTGAGTATGACCGCACCATTAGGTGTATCATTCAAGGTGAATCAAGATGGAAGCATTAAAAAACTGGAGCTGGCTTGAGTCTCCATAATACTGAAACCACAAAAAAGAACTAAAAAAAAAATAGTAAACCATACTAAACAAAGCAAAGCAAAATAATTTTAATATGATACAAAACAAAAGCAGTTTAATGTAAAGAAACAGCAAACCACATTAAACAGTAAGCACTTTCATTCAAAATGCAGACTTCATCACACTTTGGGCTTGCAAACAATTATGAAAATATATATTTGTCCCATTGAAGCCTCTTGAGCCGTAGAAAATATTTTTCAAGATTCTTAAACTGCTCCACATGACTGGGACTGCTACTGCTAGAGCCCAAAGCTTCACCATTAGAAAATGGATCAATAGGAGGAGCCAGACACCCTGCTAATATAGCATCATTTCTGTTAGCTACACTGCTTTTCTTAGCAGCATTTGAATTGTTTGTAGCTTCATTACCAGTTCTGCTGACATTCTCTTCTTTATTGAGTATGACTGCACCATTAGGTGCATCATTCAAGGTGAATCCAGATGGAAGCATTAAAAAATGGAGCTAGCTTGAGTCTCCATAATACTGAAACCACAAAAAGAACTAAAAAAAACAATAAATCATACTAAACAAAGCAAAGAAAAAGAACCAGTACTGACACAGTATTGGAGGGGGTTGTGAATTATGATAAATGTTTGATGCAGAAGATATGGCTTGGTGAGAGTATTTATGGCAAGTAAAATTGAATGCCTGCTTTCCACCCAGCCTTAACAATAGAAAGGATTTTGTTACCTATTTAAAGAGAAAGGGACTGAAACACTGATTTCAGTTTGTCATATGATTTATTTTTATCATGTCATTGCTGTTCAATTATTTAAATGTGATGTGTGTCATTAGCATTACTCAGTCTGATGAAGTCTGCATTTTGGATAAAAGCGCTTAACTGTTTAATGCTGTTTGCTGTTTTTTCATTAAACAGCTTTTTTTTTTGTACCATCTTAAAATTCTTTTGCCATAGAATATAATGTTAATTTATAACTTAATTGACTAGTGTAAAGTGAAGTTTCCTAAAGAAATTAATAATACTGTTTGATTCCCGCATAAGTTATGAGTGAGACTGAACAGCAATTATTAAGTGGGTAAACATATTAGGGATTAGAAAACATTTCAGACAGTGTCTAGACTGTTTTTGGATCACTTCCAAATCATAGTTCATGTAGAGTTTGCTGAAGTATTATAACTGGGATTTAAACCCAAATCTCCTTTATAAACAAAACTGCAGTTGAAGAAATCAAGTTGGAACTTAACGAATTGAAAAAGTTACAAGCAATAACGTTTTATCTTTTGATATTAGATGGACTGCATTAAAGGTTAAATTAACAGAATCTTAAATAACTTAGCATCTTTCATCAAAAAAGGTCTCATGATGTTTATTGACTGCAACAACAAATTCAGGTTATGGACAGGAAATTGCAGTCGTCTTTTAATAGGGATAAGTTTTAATCCTTAAAACAACTTACAGTTCTGTGCACTTCTAATTTGAAATAGCCAGGCTATAACATAAATATTAGTCATTTAGAGTGAGTTTATATACATTCAAAAGCCATTTGTGAGTATATTAAAAGACAGTCTGCCTAATAATAATACATGTATATTTGGTAATAATGGATTAGTTTATGCTGATTGTTCCAATATTTAAACCAGTTTCATATTACCTACTCTGAGATATATTTTGTGACAAATTCATAGATATACCCAGAAACAATAATCAAATTTTTCACTTCTTATAAGCTCAGCCCAACCTTATACTGTCTGTTAAGTAATCTAGACAAACCTTTTATCAATCTTTAAGTAAAAATGCTATCAGAAAACTCAAGTTAGAGACAGCCTTAGTACGAACAAGATTTAATTAATAATTTTATAAGAAATGTAAGCTTTTACTAACTACAACTATAGTTACCACATATAACCACATTGTTTTATTAGTGACAAGCACTGTTATCTCAACTAATCAAATGTTGCTTCATATTGAAAACAAACTATCATACTGTATTGAATTTTTTTCATATAGCTGTTAAAGAAATTCATACAGATTGTCTCTATCAAGAAGGGGTAGTCTTAGTATGGCAAGAAGAGATCTCACAGTAGTTCAGTCATTTACAAAAATGTGGTTAATTGGAGTTTTCACTCCCCATCCAATTTGCCTGAACCATTGTCAGCTTGGCTATTAATCTTTCTGCATCTTCATATATACACTTCTCTCTCAACTTAGGGTTTGTATGCATTATTAAAGTGGAGTGGAGGGCTATAAGTTTTGATAGTTTTGTTTCTGAGTTGAAGTATTATGAGCTATTGATGTGCAGGGTAATTAAATGTGTGTTTTATATAACTGATTTGAATGCTCAGATTAACTCACAGACATGGGTTTCCATTATCGTTTTTTATAGTTGAAGTACGCACACATGCTATCTACATAATGCTGACTGAAGCTCTTGCTTTATAGTTAGGATCTTAATAACGAAGGCAAAGCACTTTGCTTAAGAAGTCATAGTGTGTGCTTTTCATTCTGATAAAATAATTCAGAAAAATGAGCCATCATCTCTTTCACTGAGGAGGAATTAGATACTGTATAACTCAGACAAATGGTTACTTGGGCAGTTTGAGTTTTTATGAATTAACATTACCAGATTTAATGAAGACCCCAACAGAACAGTTTGAAGGTACAGGGATAACTCAATGAGGATACCATTGGTCTAGAACAGACCCCCATCCATGTAAAACAAAGCTCATCCCTGTCCACACTCAAGAGCATCGTGGATCTATGGCTGGGTAATAGAACATTAACCCTAGAACTGCTCCCTGTACTACTAATGGACAGAGGTGGCTCTTAACTTGAGTAGAACCATTCATGACATAAATCATTTATTTATGGTATGATCACAGCTATTCTCCTTAGGGTAATATATAATTATCAACATGGGATGGGTAAGGCCAATTTAGCACTAAACAGGATAAGTTAATTCAAGCACCAAAAGGGAAACTGACTAGGCTTAAAAATAGCCCACTAGGGCAGATAGCCTAGTAATTTCCTATGAACATATAACTGAATTCAGGTATAAAACTGATTTCATTACATTATTATTAAACTATTACTTTTGCTGTTACTGTTACTATGACATAGTTTGAGTGGAAAAGCAGTGCGTTAGAAATGGTACATGTAGCTAATCATATTTTTATCTTTTTCTAAGGCTACATCTTGTAATGGAACAAGAACTGCTTTAGTGTGGTAGATATCATACGTGTCCATCTCATGTACCACACACCCCATTTTTTACTTTCTTTGTTAACTTTCAGTTCAGATATTTTTGCACATCTGCTGGCTATTGTTTTCTTTGATTTACTTAAGTAAAATAAGCAAAGTGAAGAAGAAAAGTTATCCTTTCAGAGCTGCGAAACTCAGACTGTTCTCCCGTATACCATTCAAGTGAACGTAATGAAGCTTTACATTACCTTAACACACTTGTCAAAAGAGTGCTAGACACTTTACCCCTCAACCATTTTTTGGTAGTTGGAATCACTAGCCATGGCTAAACTCTACCCTCAAATTCCTAATAAAAGAAAGGGGCAGATTTTGTAAAATATGAAAATCTACTACTGATCACTTCAACTACACAAACTTTTTAGCACTCTAGAAAAGAAGTAAACTTGAGATCAAGGCAGCTAATACTTCATATTTACTATCCCAACTTTTTACAAAAGCCTCTAACCCCAAGTGGTTCTGGAAAATAGTAAAATATATCTATTTTAATTTCTCTACAGGACCCACTATTAACATTCTATTGAAGCACACAGAGCTGTCAGAGTTTAAATCTATGATAAGTACTCCAGTTATTTCATCCATAATTTTACTAAGGACATGTCTCCTTTCTAGATATTACCAAGTTGTGAGAATAAGTATTATGTTAAACAAAACTTCATCAAAATCTTCCTTTAGTGATCTTCTATTTTCCAGTAATAACCAAATAAAATGTAGAGTGCACTTTGTAAAACTAAAAACCAGCAAAAAACACTGCACATTATGACTGAAAGTATCTAGGGAAAGCCAGGAAGCCAGTCAATGTTTTCGTCAACTTTAATAGTCCAAACACAGAAAGTACATTCCTTGCCATGTAAATTTATTCTCTATCTTTTTAAATTGCATTAATAGAATTGTGCCCCTCAACAATATTATCCTGTATGCAAGTTATATACTACACAAAACAGGACATAATAACTCAGGGTTAGAAAAAAGTACTATAAAAAGACCATCTCATTATCCATATTGCTAACTAAAAACTTGTTGAAAATAAATAAATAAAACTGCCATCAATACATTTGGGGCATCATATAAATTATTTTCCTGCAATATCAAAGAATGTATGAATTCCTAGCCTGGAATATACTTTGTTTACACTCAGCCTGCACTCTGATCACAACACCAACCCACCCACTAACAATACAATATGCAGACTTATAAGTCTTTCCCCTTGCTATGAGCATCTCTGTATCTCACTCCAAAAAGATAACTGTATAGCTAATACAGGTAGATCCAGTTTCCTCTTATCTAGATTCACTTTCAAAATCCTCAATGAACATTATTGTCCCTGGCATGGATCTGCAGTACAAGTGAAAATCTCACATCACTATCTATGAACCCTAGGTAAGAATGTCCTTACACTAGTAACACCTCCATTCAGTCTGGCCCTTGAGAAAGAAGTTTTATTAAAGCTATGCCTGAAAACTGAAACAGCCTTCCACAAGAAATAAAGCAACCATTTTGTGAGCAAACTAGACGTCTACCTAAAAAAAAAAAAAATAAATAAATAAAAATGTTCCTAAAATCTGTGCAAGGGATAGTCTTCCAAAACCCACTCCTCACATTATCTAATAATTCTTCTTCTAAAAGTTGTATGTCAAACTTTTGATACCAGCTATTTTTTCTTCTTTCAGCTGCTCCTGTTAGGCATCGCCATAGGAGATCATTGGTCTGCAGAACAAGTGGCAGTAAAGTTTTAAAGTGTCAAGTTGCCAGCCCAGCACCCAACCTTCCTCAGAAGGCACACAAACTCAAACCTAAGGCCAGTTTGGAATGTTAGGGCCAGTTTAGAATGTTAAATCCACCTGCAGCATGTCTTAAGAATGTAGGAGGAAACTGCAGCACCAGGAAGAAGCTCATGCAAGAACAGGGAGGACATGCAGACTATGCACAGAATGCACCCCAGCCAAGAAATGAACCCGAGAACCACTTGCTGTGAGGTGACAACACTAACCGCTGCACCACTGTGACGCCCAATGGTACCAGCATTTACATATGTAAATACTTCTCTCTCTACATGTCCACTGTTTGATTACTATAAATATCCTTTCTCTTATCACTCTTTCTTTCCTTTACCCCTATACTGTTTTCTCATTACATTCTCATGTAAATCTTTTTGCTTTTCTCTGTCACTGTTACTAATCTTCTGTCTGGTGTGTACTGTAATCATGACCTCCTACAAGCAGAGTCATACCTGTGACTGGGTGAGGTGAAGGAGTTGCTGTCCAAGGTGCAGACTGTCAGGGCGGGGGGGGGGTGACATGGTCGGCAGCTGCCAGTGGGAGTGAGTATGGGTGTGCATCACTTTATGAGGTTGTGGCTTCATTGGGGAATGCTTATACTGAATTTCTAATGGCCAAAGTGGTTTGTGTGGTGCTTGGAAAGCAGCTTGCTACAGTTTCATGAAAAACTTTTCCTTTGACTTCAACTTTGAGAAGACTTTTTCTTTTTGCTTCTCAAATGTTTGAGTTAAGGAGAGCACCAGTCTAAGGATGTGCACAGCACAAAGTGATGTTAAGTTCAACATATACAAACCTTTGTTTAGTTAATTTGTTGTTTGCGATTTCACATATATTGTGGTGATCTTCTAATTGCCTAGTTATAATGGGTTCATGTTACACCATAACATGCAAAATATTGCATATAGCTTGCAAGAATACTTCCTATTGTGTAAGTTTTCTTTCTCTTGGACTTGCATTGTTTATTTCTCCTCTATTAGCAGTACATTTGCCATTGTAAGTGCATTTCACATTTAATTTGCTTATTTACACTATATTGTAGTTGTTTTTAGTGTTGGACTTCAATGTATTTTGTGTGCTTTGTATGCTATGTGCATAACATGTTTTGTGCTTCAGCACCTAAGTCCCCCACCTCACAAAACCCAAGCCCATTCAGATATTATGCCAGAAGTCCAGGCTTTCATGCTATGCATGTTTGTCTTGGCTGACAGTTTGCATTTGACAGTACAGTAAACACAGAGCATACTGAGCATGCCCAGTACACCATAGACCTTCCCTAACTGCACAAATAAACATTTTTATGTGTGTTTTTCTGTTAATCAGTCTCATGTCAGCCTTGCATTCCACATAAAAGTCACTGTTCATCTCACATGCAAGCAAACTCAATTTATGAATCCCCTCCACCCCAAGACAATATCTCAAGTTTATAAAGTGCTATAGCTGTTGTTTACAGGATGCACAGACTTGTCTGTAACATTAATGCATTACATTTTCTTGATAGCAGGAGACAGTAAATCTATACAGTCTCTCTTTCGGGTGCATTTAATATTTTAACTTCTCTCCATCCCTATCTTCCCCTTTACTTTTATTTAATGTATTCCATGCTCTCATGAATGCCTCTGTACATTCTGTCTCCCAGTCTAGTCCCTTCCTTGCGTCTATCATCCTCACTTTGAATAAATATTTGCAGGGAACAGGCAGTAGTTAGCCCCTATCCTCTACTGCTTGTGTCCCCTCCTTCCCCAGCTGTCTAATCTGTTCAAGATTATCTCTTCGTATATTTCTGACATAGTCTTGTGCACCAGTAACATGCCCCCACCAAATTTCTTTGGAATGTAGTGAGAAGAGATCTGGCTTGTGTAGACACTGATCTTATCCTTTCTTTTCATCCAGGTGACCTTTCTGGTGACTTTCCTTTGGATTTCTGCCAGAAACCTGATGTCTGTTTATTTATAAGGCTTTCATAATTACCAACAGTAGACATAGTATACAGCAGCATTACATCTTTTACTCTGGAGTTTATTCCCACAGAAAATATACCCCAGCATTTTGTTTGCTGTTGCCACTGCCCTTTCACTCAACTGTTGGTGGTGAAATCTAATGAAATCCGTTGCTGTTTATGAACTATTATTTTCTCTTTTGGAACGTAGTCAGTAAAAAGTTTTCAAGAAAAAAATCTAATCAAATCCATATGTATTCAGCACTCAAGTCATTTTCCTGCTTTGCTGTCATCACTTCCACTCCTCCAGATGATACGTCCACAATGGTTGCGGTGGCCTAAGCGAGGAGCTTTGCACTGTTTCAACAGGTCAGCAACTGTCACATTTCTGCCCCTATCCTCAACTGATGCACCTTTCTTTGTGTCATCAGCAGAGTTTGATCCTGTTCTCTCTCAGCTTTGATATGTCTTAGACAAAGTCACTGAAGACTCCAGACACACTTCTGTAGTACTCACCTTGTCACTTTCCTAATTCTCTATCCTTTTCACCAGAACCTTCTCTGTCCTGTTGTTCATCCATGCAGCTATCTAGTGCCTTAGTCATCATTCCCAAAAACCTTTATAGTTGTCTTATTAGCCTCTTATGAGGGAGTGAGTCAAACGCCTCGCTGAAGTCCAGGTAAACAATGTATTAGTACTTCCTTGTCTCATTTACATGCAAGCTAATCATAAAAAAGGATTATTTTTGATTGACAGTTCCTGGCTATGAAGCATGTTGGTCACTCTCTTGAAGATTGCTGCCCTCCAGAAATGGTTCTGACTTTGCCTTCCCACTGCTGCCCCTCCACCAGTACAGCAGGCCTAAACTTGTTGTCTTCCAGTTCTCTGACATGTCTGCATTAGCCAGTGATGTCTAGCATAGTTGCCAGATATCCTAGGAATCTGAGGAGTGACTTACCTAGTTCTTGTATTCTGTCTTCCATAAGGACAAACCTGCTGAACCTCTTCATTATCTGCCCTGCTATCTGTCGACTTGTCTTGCTCTGCCCTGCTATCTGTCGACTTGTCTTGCTCTGCCCTGCTATCTGTCGACTTGTCTTGCTCATTCTGTCCCAGCATAGCTCTCTCCCCATGTTTCCTCTGTGAAGAGGGAAGCAAAGTCTTTTTCAGTACCTTAGCTTTTTTTCCCAGTCATTTCTGATCTCCCTTCCATTTTTTTCAACTTGGCCATTTCTGTCCCTTCCTTTCAGAGCAGTAGCTAGGGTGGGGCAAAGGGGTGTCTGCCAAAGGCACAAGCTATAAGCATTATTGGCACTGTTTAATGAAGCAGTGAGAATATAGGGGCTTCATAACTGAAGGCCAGTGCTGCATTTGCAGCTTGGCTGACACAGTGAATTCCTTAGCCTGAGTTAAATGTGCGGTAATAAACTGCTTGCTATATATTTGTGGAAGAGCTTGCTACAGTTGCCAGCAGCAGGAGCAGAGAAGAGCTTCTATTTTCCTTTTTGCTCTTCAGATTGATTTTTTTTATCCTCAACTTTGGGTTGAAGGTTAGGGGGGTACAACTTGGGTGTCCTGCAGAGGGAGCCACATGAGTTTGCTATGGTTCTACTTTCTTCCTCCTTTTTGCTTCGCACCTAAAAAGTCCTTCTTTCTCTTCTTACTCTCTGATTCTATCTTCATTGTAATTGTTACATTTGTTGCCTTTTTTACTAGCCTTATTTTACTGTGCCACCTTCACAAGATGAGTGGCCCAAATACTTCCACAAATGCTTCAGTTTGGCCATCTAAGTGTACCTTTTAATTGTCTTTCTTTTAGGGATGGTGCTAAATTTTATCTCAAGATTAAAGCCTTTCTGTTTATTACTAATAGATATTCACCTGCTGATCTTGTCACTTTAATGTTATGTCAACGTACCCAGTTATCTTTCATAACAGATTCCATGTGTTTGCTACACAATTGAAAATGTAGAAATAACATTTTCCTTATAATCTGACCTCCTGTAATTATTTCCACCATTATAAAAACATTTTTCATACTGATGTTAGAGCTTAGTGCTTATGGAATAACAGCACAATGTTCAACATTATTCCCCACTTTTTATAAAACAGACTCTTTGGAATGAAGTTATGAGCCACCCATTTTAAAATAGATCTGGATATTGTTTAAATCTACAGGCACGGCCTGCTTATAAGAAGTATTGTTGACCCACATAAATAATAGCCCTTTGATAAATTACAATTTAAATCTATTACAGACACATAAGTCTGACCAGCTATATATGCAAAGCCATGGAAAGACTTATCATGGAACTAATTAATCAAAACATAGGAAACCTCAAACACTGAACTTGTCAGAGTTTGGATTCATCAAGGGCAGGTCATGCTTTCTCAGACTGGTGGATTTTTTGAAAAGGTCACCAAAGCAGTGAATGAAGGCAAATTGATACATAAGGCATACCTCGACCTGGCCAAAGATTTTGACACGATTTCCCACTTGGGTGTTGTAGAAAAGCTAAATAAACTGGGAATAAACCCCTATGTCAGCTGATGGATTGCCAGCTGGCTTATAGGTAGGATGCAGGAAATCAAAATAGGGTAAGTTACCTTCATAAAGAGACCAGTCACCAGTAGAGTCACATGCTTCTGTGCTGGGACCTCTCCTTTTTGGTATCTACCTCCCTGAAGTAAAAGCCAATACCAAAAAGCTCTTGGTGACTAAGTTTGGAGATAACTGCAACCTAGTGATTGAATCCCCAAATGACTTAGCTATCCTGCAGGAAGGTTTTTCCCAAATAAATAACTAGTTCCAAAACCATGGACAAAAACTAAATGCCCAAAACACTTATACTTACAATACTTATTGTATCCTTTGGGAAGTCATCTACCCCACGGAATTATCACATTGATAATATGTCCCTAGTTGTTCGACATTTAGGAACTGATGTGGAAAGTGACCTAACATTTGACCAACATGTATCCATTGTTGTAAGAAAAGTCTTTCTATATTGCACAGTTTATAAGGAAAGGGATTATGCCTAGATCTAGGATTATCATTATCCCCCTCTGCTCAGTCCTCAATAGGCCAGTCATTGAATATATTGCCCCCTTTAGGATGTATCTGTCCAGACACATGAAACAACTGTAAGTAGTTTGTCGTTCTTCCTTTGTCCCCCGTTCACCTTCTCTGATAAACTCAGGGCAAAGTTTTTTTCCTACATCCCATGCTACCTGCGTGCCACACAGGTACATAGCATTTCAATGTTTTCATTTTAAACCCATATAAACTAGTGTTTTCTATGATTTCTTTCTGCAGACTTCTAGTACCTGCCACCAAGAAGCACTGGAAGTTTGTGACGGTTTCCTTATATTCTGGGTTCCACTTTTCTTGTAAGCAAAGAGTGAACTGGTTGAGTCCCCTTTGGTGCTCTGCCCTTACTGGTGATTAGTATTTTAGTGTTTTTTGCAGGGTTTGATTCTCACATGGGGTAATTGGCTAGGCTTAAAGTGGTCCACAAGGCAGTTAGCCTTGTAGTAATCTATGAACATATGAACTGGAACATCCACAAAGTTATCTTAATAAAAGGGTACAAGGCTTAAACAACATGTCCTCCATGGATTGACTAAAAGCCTGTCATTATATTTTGTATCCTACAGACTACTAAAAATGAACTATGTCTGGCATACGTGGTATCCTCTGACCCAATGCTAGTGGATTTTTTTGCACATGGCAAGTCAAATGGCATCAGAAATACTTGGTCTAGAGATCTAAACCTCTTTTGCTGCAACATAAACAGAATGGTTTAGTGAGACAGATATATCTCACAGAGGTTACCACTGCTCTGGAACAGTCGCCCCATCCACATAAAACAAAGTTCATCCTTGTCTATATTCAAGTGCAACTTCAATCTATGGATGTCAAACAGAAAATGTAACCAAGGACTGTCCCCTGTACTACTAATGGACTGAGCCAGCTCCTAAATGCTTTATCCATGCATGGGTCCCCTCAAATTATCTATGGTTATGATCCCAGTTATTCTCATTAGGGGTAATATATTATTATTGACTATGGGATGAGCAAGGCCAGTCTCTAACTAAATAGATTGGTTAATTCAAGCCCGCAAGGGCAGCTTGCCTAGAAGTTAGCTATGAACCTATAAACTAGCCGCTATGTTTTAGCATTTGCATCTTTGTACATTACTCCCAGATAAGTCTTATCTCTAAAGTCTGGAACCTAAACTATTTTCTTAGTTTATTAACAGAAGCATCCAGAAATGTAAAGTATTATACCTGACATGCATTTGTGGCATAACTGGTGTATATCATGCTGTTAAGTGATCAAGAACTTATCTACCTTTGTCAGTCCACCTGTACAAATAAAAAATCATGTATAGGATGTCCAAAATATGTGATATGATCATTAAGCAAATCATGCATAAATGATAAAAAACTATTGAAATGCTAGTTAAGTGCTGACATATATCCTGTGGGACCCCTGAGCACAATGTACAGGTTTGTAAACCTTATCAATACAAATAATTGATAGGTATGACGTTGTCTGAAGTTGAAGAAACAAAGACTGAAGATTGGCATCAAGCAACAAATGAAAAGACAGTTAAACTTTATATGCACACCCTTGACAAAATGTAAGATAGGTGAGATACAGAGAGTATCACTTACCTAAAGGAATCAATATAATGAAAGACAGTGGCATATTTCAGAAAAAGGTATTATATAATTGTTAGAGAACACAGCTTCAAAGAAGGTGAACCGCAACTCATAGGTAATGTGAAAAGGTGTTTCTGCATTGACTAGGATGTGATTACATGCAGCAGGTTTCTAGAAAATTAACAACAAATTACCTGAATTTGTAAACTATAAGCAAATCACTTACATGTAACAGTCACAGGGATTCCCTCCAGATGATCAAACAGACAGAAAGCAGAATGTAAGCTGTTATTTCCTTCACTCCTTTATCTCTGGAATAATAATTTATGGGTATACATTTCCTCTTTCCAGTCGCTAGCGCTGGTAAAACTAGCCTTGCATTTATCCATTCCCTGTCTGACTATGTGACACCTTAAAAGAGTCTGGGAGGGATAAGCTAAGGTCATTCTGACTGCACTGAAGGAGACCCCCACCAGCCTTCTTGCTACTTTGGCAGTTTTAAATATGCTTGTTTCACTTTAATTGGGTTAGGATGGCAGAGACAGATTTTGCATTTTGAAGATGTTTCACATAATGAATGTCAAATACTAATAACAAGTTGAGGATTTCTACTAACACTGACTACAAGCAAGCACATTCACCAAGTGAATCCCGTTAAACAAAAAGTAAGAATGAAGGCATTGGGAACTATTGCAGTCAGTCAAATTCCAGTTTCCTTTTGCACATTTCTGTCAGTACTTGACACTGGCATGTTTGAGGAAGTTTGTAGATATTTATGTTTTAGGCTCCCTGCCTTCACCTAAGGAAAACTGAACTTTTATTTTCTATTTAAATCTATTAGGATGAACTTGCCTCACAGGTGCTAGAGATTTATGTGTTGGGTTTTACAAGGAAAACAGACTATCCTAAAATCTTGTTGGTTCTTGCCTTTTAATTCTCTTAACTTTTGCCCTTACAGTAAAGAAAAAAAAAATCTGTTTGTTTCTTTACATTTTAGTTTACCCACCTTTCATAAGAACAGAGTGAACTGTTATCTAATCTGTTGCATTCTGGGTGACCTGAAGGTTTTTCAAAGTTAAATGTTTTGAGTTTTGCAATGGAAAAATAACTTTTTCTCCATCTTTACTTTATTTCTGAATATTCTTCTCACTGCTTGCCATGAAAAATCAGTAAGTAGTTTGTCGTTCTTCCTTTGTCCCCCGTTCACCTTCTCTGATAAACTCAGGGCAAAGTTTTTTTCCTACATCCCATGCTACCTGGTGCCACACAGGTACATAGCATTTCAATGTTTTCAGTTTAAACCCATATAAACTAGTGTTTTCTATGATTTCTTTCTGCAGACTTCTAGTACCTGCCACCAAGAAGCACTGGAAGTTTGTGACGGTTTCCTTATATTCTGGGTTCCACTTTTCTTGTAAGCAAAGAGTTAACTATTTGAGTCTCCTTTGGTGCTTTGTCCTTACAAGTAATTAGTATTTCAGTTGTTTTTTGGATTTGGTAACAATGCTTTCAAGTGCCGTCTTCCTCTGTGTTTACTTGCCTACTGAATGTTGTTCCTTGTATGCTCTATGGTGTTAAGCATTTGGCTCAAATAGGTTCAAAGATTTATAGGAGATTACTAGGCTAAAGACTCAAGAGCCCATACAAGCCTAGCCATTATTATCTGGATTAACCCACATTTTTGATACCCAAAAGCTAGAAGATGGTTTAGGTTTATGCCTGTGTTTTTGAGTATTTTACAGACTGCCCCTGTCCGTAAGGGGTGTCTATATCACGTTACCGAAAGTTTACTTAATCAAATCAATAAAGGTCGAACTTTATTGATCGATTAAGTAAAACATTGAATAACGTAAAAAAACTAAATAGCGTAGGCAGGGGGGCAAGCCCCCCTGCACCCCCCCACACCCCCCTACTTAAATATACCAACTCGGAGACCGCACTACATTGAGGTAAACTGAAATTTCCCCTTACGGAGATTTCCATTTACTTGCACGATGTTCTTCACTTTCGATATTGTCATGCCGACAATATCAGACTCAATATTGTCAGTTTAAGACAACATGAAGTAGACCCCTGAAGGGACACAGGTGCCACCGTAGCAGTGAATATATACCTCATTGATTGATCTAATTTGCATTTGAAGAGGGTCAGGGAAGGGCTCTGCAACACATGAATAAGTAAACTGTTCCAGCGAAGGGGTAACCTTTGAGACACATATTTGTCCCTCCAGCATGTCTTGTTCATGTCACAGCCCAGGTTTAGATCCTTGAATCGGGTAATGCTCATCCTATTTGTTTTGCAAATGTGCAACAAATCCATCAGGGCTGGATTTGAGAATGCCTTGTAGGTTGGGCATTGATCACCCCTTAATAGTCAGTAGGAGAGAGAGTAAAGGGATAGGGCTATTAGGAGACCTGCATAGGACTTGTTATTTGCAACCTGTATACTTTTCATGAGGAACCTCTGAAGCCGCTTCAGCTGTTACAAATTCCTGGTTAGGTACATGCCAAAAAGGTGCATATTACTCAATTGTTGGTCTGATGAGGGCCAAGTATAATGGGACTATAACCTCCTTAGATCTGGATCCCATGCCCTTACTTATAAGCTGTGCTACATAGATGGACTTTTTCACCACCATGGCTACATGGTGGTCAAAGTTCAGGTTACTGTCTATCTGTGTACTTAAATTTCTCATCACTGGGTCCACTCTTAGGGGTGGACTATTAATATTGTAATTTGCTGTGGAATTTGACCCCCCAAAGAGTATAATTATGCAAATCTTTGCAGTTAGTTTTAGGTTATGACTCTGGCACCAATTATGTGTCTGAGTCAGACCTTTATGAAGGATATCGACTTCACTGGAGGATTCAGAGATTGCCCCCAACTTTAGGTCATCAGCAAACTTGGTCAGCCAAAGGATTTTTATATTAGCCTTGACTTATAAGAAGTATATTCCAAACAGGAGAGGTCCCACCTCACTGAGTCCTGTGGTACACCACTAGTAACTGGCCTCTTGCTGGATCTGGGTTCCCTCATTCTAACAACATGTGATCTGTTCCTGAGCCATTTGGTTATCTGTCTAATGACATAGGAATTTATGCCCACTTTTGTGAGTTTATCTATAATACGCAAGTCAGGAACTGTATCATGTATCTTAACTAGGTCAAGGTAAGCAGTGTGCACTGTTTTACCCACATTCATTGCCTTTGTGACTTTCTCAAAGAACTCCACCAGACTGAGCAAGCATGACCTGAACTTGATGAAGGTGAATTGGGTTGGGTCCAGTATTTGGAGATTTCCTATGTTATTGTTTATCTGGTCCATGATTATTCTTTCCATAGCCTTTCATAGAAGACTAGCAAAACTTATGGGTTTGTCATTTCCTGGGTCTGTTTATGGTCCCCCTTTATACAGAGGGGTGACAGTTGTTGTCCTCCACTCCCCAGGGACAAAGCTTGTCTGGAGGATCTGGTTAAACAGAGATCCTACTGGGCCTGATAGATAATGTTTCAAGCTATTTATGAGACATCCTGGGATATAGTCAGGACATACTGAGGCCATGTTTTTAGCTTTAGAGAGTGCATTGATGACCTGTTTTTTGTGATAACTGGTAGAAGAATGGTGGGCGTTATTTCCTAGGTGGTAACCAGAGGTGATGGGGAGGTAAAATTTGAGCTGAATTTATCAGCCAGCAGATTTGGTATATCTTCTAGCTTGGTATAGGTGCTGCTGTCCACAATTAACTCTGCACATTGTTGGGTGCTGCCCTTAAGACTACAGACGTAACTGAAAAATGGTTTATGGTTATCCTTCGTTTGGGAGGCTATTTTTGCCTCTCATTTGGCTTTTAAAGACATGACTAGTCCCCTGAGTTGCTTATTTAGATTAATGGGGGAGTTTTTGTTCTGTTGTGCACATTCTCTTCTACTTCTGGACAGGATTTCCTTTCTTTTGTTGTGCAACGTGTTTATACCAGGGGTCCACCAAGGTGTCTTATTTTTGCAGTCTGACCTAGGATTATTTCAGTCTGGTACTGACGTTTCTGTGTAGATGTTTATATTGTTGTACAGTGCTTTTGTGTACACCTCCCCATAGGCCTCCATATTTTCTGGGTTTGGGGCCACTTGGAAATTTGCTGTCATCATTTAATAGGAGGTAATTGGCTTTAGAAAAGTTCTTAATGGTTCTGAGGTCAGATGAGATTCTAGCTGTATATTTATTTCAAAGGAAACCACTTTGTGATCTGATCTAAACAGTATGGACATTACACTGGGGGGGGGGGGGGTGCAATGCTCCTCCATGTTTATGAGTTATCAGATCTAGGATATTTGCACCATGAGTAGGAGGGCACACTAGCTGTTTCAGGGCATTTGCAGTGACAATTTCTAGAAATCTGTAAGCCTGTGTATTAGTGGTCATGTAAGCTTCCCAATTAATGGAGGGGTAGTTGAAATCCCCTATGACTGTTATTGAGCTGAATGGTAAAAGATTCTAGTACATTCAAGTATGAGGCATGATTTTCCTGGGTTGTGGTAGGGGACCTATAGCTAGTAAGGATATGGTAGGGGATTTTACCTATGGTTAGTTGGACATGAAGTAGCTCACGTGTATCATGTTGTTTGACCAGACATCTTTTATGCATGGAAGGCATTATAGCCTTGGATTTGTGGTATGCTTTTAGCAGCTTTGAACCATCTTTCAGTAACTGCACAGATGTCAACATTCTCTGTGGTGAGGAGTACTTCCAGTGAGTAAAGTTTCTTGTTCATACTCCTAGCAATAAGCAGTTATACCTTTAATTTATCAAGAGTAGAGTTTGCTATGTTGGAAGGTTTATCTATTTGGCAATGCCTAAAAAAGGCATTGTAGGGGTGGATAATGATTCAGCCAATATCCAAAAGCCTAGTGCATAACGGCCTGTCAATCATGTTCTCCTATGCTGACAAATATTGGACCCCCTTTAAATGGTGCCAAAAGTTAAACCAATTATTAAAGTCAATAATTTTCTGTTGGTATTGCAGCATCAGCCTTGGAGAAGGTAGAATGCTGCTCAGTGCTATCAGCCTTGGAGAAGGTAGAATGCTGCTCAGTGCTATCAGCCTTGGAGAAGGTAGAATGCTGCTCAGTGCTATGCTCATACCCTCCTACAACACATATTCTGAAAGCTCAGTCATGTCACTCTTCATATATTCCAGAGAGGTATGCCTCAGGTCACTAACGCTCACATGGAATATAACTGAGTCATCCTGGTACTTGTGGTTTATTAACTTGAGTGTTTGTGTAATCTGGTGAATCATTGCCCCTGACAGGCAACTAACTGTGACCATTTATTTATTCAGCCTGGTGAGAGAAACATCAGTGTGTCTCACAATTGAGTTTCCTGTGATCAAAATATTGGGGTGTCTGGTGTTATGTCTTATGGGTTCAGTAGTTGAGACACTATGTGGGGTAGTTTTATGTGTTGTAGTGAAAATTGTCATGTTGTGTGCAGACATAGTTGCCAAGAATGCTGTCTGGGAGTCCTTTCAGGTTTGGGTACGTAACATGTGAAAACCTCCACATATGTGGGTATATGTGTCTGGTTCTTAGTTAATGTAGTGATTGTTATCTGCATGTCACTAACAGCCTGTTTGTTTTTTTTTTGTTTTTTGTTTTTTGTTTTTTTTTTCTGTGTGTCTGTCTGTGAAAGTCTTGCCTCCAGTGACATTTTGCAACTACATCTCTCACATACTGTATTCGGAATTGAGTGGTTGTCATTAAACATGATGCAATTGCTACATTGCCTTAGGATGCCGATGTCCACCAAGCTGGCTGCAGAGATAGTAGGAAGTGCCCGTCCATAGTTGTTGTTCCTTAATTTGTGTTTTATAAGGGATAGAATGGAAGCTGACTACAAGTGGAAGAAGTTTGGTTGCTTTAAGTCGTGTAATCTACAGCTAACTGCTGCAGCAATGCTACTCAGCATGCACGCCAGTTGTTCCTTGAACAGCACAGGACTGTGGGAAATTTCAGAGATAGTTCTTATAGGGAAAAGTACAACATCTAGCTGTTTGTGACTATACTGGGCATTGCTAATCACCACTACAGGAAGAGTAGCATCACACAAATGGGAGGCTTATATACAAGCTGAAAAAAACAACTTTTAAACTAGGTTTGCCCACTGGCTAATCAAATAAGCACACAATAAGCTTTCCACCAGCAATTCCCAGCTCAGACAGGTGAAATGAACCCTCTCCTGCTACAAGAGTTCAGAAGTTTAACTGCCTTAATGTAAAATTGATTGGTTTGTAGCCCATGTGTTAGGAAACCACAAAATAAATGCCAAAAAGCACTGGCAACAACAGATACAATGTGTTTAGTACTACAATTCCAGAACAGCAGTCCTTATGGCAGTAGAAATGTGCAGCTTAGAATTCTAAGCAAGTGCAAGAAAAATAATAAATAGCACAGGAATCTAATAATGAACTGAAAACAAGTATTAAAAATGCAAAATAATAGTTAAAATCATTTTTCTTGCCAAGGGATGGGTTCAGATGCAGGCAAAATTCCACAAACTCTGGCAGTATCACCAAATACTGAGCAGATGTGATTAAGTGAGCCTTAAATACTGTTGCATGGGTATGTATTAGTTGGCAGTGTTTTTGCCCAGTGCAAAGTGTTTTGTGCCTTTTTTGGCATAACTGTATGAGTTCCTTTTGCATTGCATGACCTTCCCTTGTGACAGCATTTGTCTTTTTGTTTTGTTTTTTCAGGACACTGTATGTTGTTGTGATGATATATCAGAGAAGTTATAGCAGGTAGTCTGGTGAGCTTGTATTAGTCCACTTAGGTGACATTTTACTTTTGCATGTTTTGGACACTTCCTTACAGAGGTATCAGTCTGTGCTGCCCTTTGCTCAAATATAGTACTGCTTATTTATTTATTTTATTTATTTGTTTGCAGTTGGTTTGCCAGGTTGGTCCAGAGGGCCAATAAGAACCCATTTTCAATGGAGTCCTGGGGAGAAAAGCTCTATTAAAGACAATATTATCATCAAAGTTATAGGTTACTTAGTAATGCAGAAGTACAGATGAAATCATAGCATTTAAAGATACAATTCATAAAATTTCACAATAAATGTTATAAACATAAGTAAATATTTACAAATATATATGTTCCTACTGTAGAAATATGACAGCAGGGCAATAAATACATGTGATGCTATACGGTGCAAGTAGGGAAGAGAGATAGGGGAGAAATGAACCTAGAGGGGAAGAGTTGGGAGAAAAAAGAGAGAAGAAAGGAGGAGAGGAGGTGGATGGATGAGGAAGAGATGGAAGAGGGGAATGAGGAGGGAGGAGGTGATGGGTGTTCTTACTACTTTATTCAAACTGCTGTTCTCTATTGCCTGTCAAAGTCTTAGGACAGGAGTTTGTGATTATTTATTTGTATTTTATAACCTAAAATTAATCAGTTTTAGGACAAATGGAAGGTGTAACTGTTTTGCACCCTTATGCTGCATGTGAACAAGACCCCTCCATTTTTGAATGTCATGGAGTTTTGCATTCTGCAGAGTCTCCGTTATGTCATTGTTGATAAATGGCTAACTCTAAACCTCAGGAACACACAAAGTCAGTGTTACTGATGGCTGTGACTGGCTAGTAGGCTTCTAAGTGTAGCACTGGTCTTTCCCTCCTGTTGAGGTGCACCTGACAGTTTTGGTTGAGGCTTTGTGAGCTGTGTGAGGTGAGATGGATTTGTTGTGATCTTGCTCAGAGTTTATTCTCCACTTCTTGTACTTCCCTGTGATAACTGTCTC
Organism: Protopterus annectens; assembly: GCF_019279795.1. Classification (NCBI taxonomy): domain Eukaryota; kingdom Metazoa; phylum Chordata; order Ceratodontiformes; family Protopteridae; genus Protopterus; species Protopterus annectens. The sequence goes on along the minus strand of NC_056733.1, from coordinate 1,837,771,121 downwards.
CCACAGATATTTTGAAGCTCTAAAGCAGATTGTTTTGGCATCTTGTTCGAGTTCACAACACTTTTAAATTTCTGGTGAGATGTTATGGCATTAGTGAAGACTTTGTTACATAACATTATTTAGTCCAAATCAGCAGGAGGGGGTGTAAATCAACAAGCAAAGTTTAGTAGAAAAGTTTTTTGCTATTTAATGGGGTTTCCCTTCAGTACCATGAAGGTAAGTTTTTGATGCCCTAGGGATGCAAACTCATTTCTGATGGAATGTGGGGTTAAGGCATTAAACATTTTGTTGCATGTACTGTCACAAAAATGGTTTCATTCAGCAGGTTTTTACCATGTTGGCTGATCTATCCCCAGAAAGGGACAATAGAAAAATCCTAAGTGTGGTTGTAGCAGAAAAATCCTGAGTGTGGTAGATATCACTTTAAGTATTTTTCCATGTACTTACAAATGAGAATATCATGCAGCCTATATTTTCACCTTAATAAAATTTATTATAAAATATTTAGCTTTAATGAAACTAAAAAGAATGTACATCACTTAAAATTGTATTTCCTGATAGCAGGCAGTATGACAGATGGTCTACATGGGGTTATACAGCAAATAATTACAACCACAATATTTGAATGAGTATACTTGGAGAGATTAACAAAACCGTATTCAGTCAGAGCTTTAGTACTAATGGAAAAGAAAAACTAGCAATGTAATAATAAAAACATCCTTGACTTACTGTTCCCCTAAACATACATTACATAAACGGCATGGATAAGAAAAAGCAGAACAAAACTATCTTGACATGCATGCTTAGCTATATGGAATGGTCCCTAACAATAAAGAACAGCATGTCTTTCATCATCCATCTTTATAAAGCTTAGACTAAAACAGCAATAAGTGCTAAAAATAACATAATCACCAAGGCATACAGGAAGACTTCTCACTCCCATAAATCCCCAAAGGACTACCCTGCAGGTATTCTTTTATTCTCAGTGCAGATAACCATTGTTAAAGCCCTAAACGATATACAGGACAACGCACAAGGTTTACCTGTCCTCCTGGAATTTTATAAAGAAGTCACAAGAGATTGTGACATATTAATATGAAAAGTTCCTCCTATAAATCTCACTGGCCTAAACGTATTGCAATTCTGGACCAGTGATCGCAAGCTGTCACAGTATTAGACAAGGTCTCTGCTTTCTGTCTACAATTCATTGCAAGGTGCTCCTGCTGTTTTGAAGAACTGGAGTCAGATGATCTGATAAAATTAAGAGAGATAAAAATATGCTTTTGCTTTTGAGTCAAACTGATATGCTAAATATATGATTTGCAGACTTGTTGGCTGTTGGTGAAGCACCCACCAAGAGGAGAAAACGCTGAGAGAAGAAAGGAGCCACTTTTGAGATTTTAAGTATTTTCTTCAGATTATTTTGCTAAGTTTTTCTGCATAGCCACCTACTTTGAACATTTTCTGGCTTGTTAAACTTGATTTCTGCATTGGTAACTGTATTTAGAACACAACCTAGAGCTGTTTACTGAATTTCCTGTTTGCACTTATTTTTAAAATCGTTTTTTTCTTAAAACTTGCATTTTATCTGTCTCTGGCCTAGCACTCAAGTGTGGGGTTATTTACTGCACTGTTATAACTTGTTGATACTTGTGAACCTCTGCTATCTTTAAAAATAACAAAAAACAAAAAAATCTTACTTTTTTCCCACTTTTCTGAGATTTAAAAAAAGTTCAGTTACAGGCTTGCTGTTCTGAACTGTTTGTAAGTTTCTTGGAGGCCGTTTTTTGCTTGGGCTAAAGGGAAGTCTTTCTGTTCATCAGTGGCAGTGATAAACATTGAGCAGCCTGCCTGCCCCTGTGGGAGTGGTTACTGCCTTGAAACCATAGTTTTATTGGCCATTTTGGGTCAATTCCAAACTCCTTGAGCTTCCTCTCTTAAAACCCTCTTTTGCGTGGTTTTGCGCGTTTTTGTGCATAGTGCAATAACGGGCAGCGCCGCCTAATTGGGTTTAAACTATTCCTGGCTCCACAAAGTCTGCTCTTCACTTTTTCCCTTAGAACTGCTCTATCTCTCAAATTAAACACCATATTCTCATTCTAAGGCCTTCACTGGTCCAAATAAGTAATCTTACAAGTTAGCACTATTAAACCATAAGCACTACTTACTCTTATACTCTCTACGATTACCTTGTCCCCTATTGGACCGTCTTAATTCAGTTCCCTATATTACTCTAGCATGTCCAATGGTCAGTCAATGATTTCCTCTCCAGCCCAGCTGGTGAATCTGGGAATTTTGAGGCAATGTTACAACTGTCTCATGTACACGGACAACCCTCTCCTCCTCCAAACAGGTTCAAATATATGTGAGAGATGCAACCATATAGCCAAACTGGAGGCTGAGCTCTCTCATCTCAAAACTGGTATAACCAGTCAGGAGGAGAAGGTAACCTCACACAACACAATTCCTGTATCACATAGTCCCACCACATCAGCGAACCAAACACATAAATACCCTAAAACATACTCAGAGGCTCTAAATAAAAATCTACCTAAGCAACAGAGACCTCCAAAACAGACATCCAAGCAAATGCCACCCCAAAACAAAACGCACAAAACACATAGCCCACAAAGTCAGTGTGCCAAGCAGCCACAGCCCTTAAGGCTGAATAACGCACCCGATACTCTTGTAATAGGTGACTCTATTGTCAGACACATTGACGTCCCACTCACCAGGCTGAACAAGGAGAAGGTCACAGTGAGCTGCCTGTCGGGTGCTAGGATCCGCCACATAACACAAGCACTCAGGTCACTCCAAAGCAAATACAAATATGACTCAGTCATTGTACATGCTGGTGTGAATGACCTGAGACGTACCTCCCTGGACTACATGAAAAGAGACATAGAGGAGCTCTCTGATCATGTAGCCCATGCCGGTATGACCCTGACCTTGAGCAGCATCTTACCCTCACCTAGAATGATGCCACAGTACAAAGACAAAATGATCGATTTTAACAACTGGCTAAAATTTTGGTGTCATTCAAAGGGGATCCAGTGTCTATCAGGCTGGGATGACATGCTCGACAAGCCACGTTGCTTTGCTAGGGACGGCTTGCACCTGTCACCACTGGGATTTCGGATACTGGCAAAGGCTCTGGCCACCCCCATAGTGCCTTTTTTAGGCAAGGCTCAAAAGTCAAACCCACCTCCATAGACAGCACAAGGTACAAGAAACTAAGGGTAATGCTGCTAAATGCCAGAAGTCTTAACCTCAAGATGCACGCACTCAAAGCTCTCCACAGTATGGAGAACATCGATATCTGTGCAGTGACAGAAACCTGGTTGAAGGCTCCAGAGAGCACCCCAGCACTACCAGGTTATACCTCATATCATGCTTTTCGGCCCCAAAACCCAGACCGAACCACAAAAGGAGGGGGAGTTTCCATATTTATTAACGACATCCACACCTCCAGGTTAGTGGCATTGCATGAAGTATCGCAGACCATCAATGTGTAACTAACAGTGGTCAAAACTGCTTTTCAGTTTATAGCATCCTACAGACTACCCTCTCAAAGTCAGGAATCCCACTCGGCTTTCCTGAAAACATTGGAGAACATGAAGATCTCTCCGAACACCCTTATATTGGGTGACTTCAACTACCCAAACATAGACTGGGAGCATTACTCAAGCCCCAGCACCTTAGCCCAAAGGTTCCTGGAAATTATAAACTCAAATGCTATGGAACAACTAGTCACCACTCCCACAAGAGGGGATAACATACTAGACCTGATCATTACCAACATGGGGACTCTATGCTCCATATCAGAAGTATATCCTTCATTTGTAAGATCAGACCATAAATTAATTTCACTGGATATCCACATCCCGACCCCACCCCCAGCCCAGAAATCCACAGTGAAAAACTTCCCAAAAGCGAACTTCTCACTTCTCAAAACCGAAGTGAAATCTTTCAAGGCCCCAAGGTCAATGGAAACTATGGACCAAACTGCAGAATCCTATATAAATGCATTCTATGGACATCTGCAGGAATGCATGGATCAAGCTATCCCAAACAAAACCAAGACCCAATCATCCAAAGGCAGGCGTCCAGTCTGGTGGACCCCAGCCATAAATAGACTGTACAACAGAAGGAGGAAGATACTACATAATAGAGCAAAATCCCTAATAGGGAAGGCATCTCTGATCAGTACTAGCAAAAAATTACGATCCCTCATAAAATCCTCCAAGGCCAGCTTTGAGAGAAAAATTGCACAGGACACTAAAGACAATCATAAGGCTTTTTTCAGTTATGTTAGGAACCTGGGATGCAACTCCCAGACTTGTTCTGAGTTGATTCTAAATGACAAAAAATACACTGAACCCACAGACATCGCCAATATCCTGGCAGACAGGTTCAGTGCAAACTTCTCCACCCCCTCCCCCCCAAAAGAGCAAGTGTCTATCTCGGCAGGGGCTGCCTCCCAAATATCTCTGATGCTCAGGTGAAGGCTGCCCTCTCCAAAGAAAAAAACACTGCTTCCATGGGACCAGATGGCATCCCGGGTTGCGTCCTACATGAACTCCAAGAAGAACTAATCCCTCAAATAAAACAGCTGTACAATCTCAGCCTCACTACAGGATATGTACCCACAGAATGGCGTACAGCAACAGTGGTCCCACTCCACAAAGGTGGAGCCTCCATGGACCCTGGAAACTATTGCCCCATAAGCCTGACTAGCTTAGTCTGCAAGGCTATGGAGAGGATCATCATGGAGCTCATAAAGAAAGACATTGGGGACCTACAGACACTAGATCCTACCCAATTCGGCTTCGTCAAGGGCAGATCCTGCCTTTTGAACCTGGTTGACTTCTTTGAAACAGTCACCAAAGCCATAGATGAAGGGAAGATAGTCCACACAGCCTATCTAGACCTAGCAAAGGCATTTGACACAATACCTCACGCGGGCATCATAGATAAGCTATCCAGCTTAAATATAAACCCCTATGTCACAAGATGGGTCGCAAACTGGCTCAAATACAGAACCCACAGAGTGAGAGTTGCTGGAGCCATGTCAGACTCGAAACCAGTCACAAGTGGTGTCCCACAAGGTTCTGTCCTGGGACCGCTGTTGTTCGGTATATACTTTTCCGAGGTACAGGCCAACGTGGGAGGACTATGGCTCACCAAGTTCGCAGATGACTGCAAACTGGGCACCATAATCGACTCTCCAGCTGACACAAACATCCTTCAAAAAGGTCTCACAGAGACGGATAACTGGTGCCAGAGCCATGGTCTAAAGCTAAATGCCAAAAAGTGTATAGTCATACCCTTTGGCAAAAACAATGTGCCCACAAACTATCACATAGGCGGTAAACCATTAAGTACAGAGAAAGTAATTAGGGATCTGGGGACCCAAGTTGATAGCAATCTCTCCTTTGACAACCACATTGCCAAAGTGGTTAGAAAGACCTTCTACATGGCCCACCTCATCATGAAAGGATTCACATCTAGATCAAGAGAGGTAATCGTGCCCCTTTATTCATCTCTCATCAGGCCCATCATAGAATACAATGCCCCTTTTGGGATGTACCTTACCCGACACCTGCAGCAATTAGAAAGACCCCAAAAGTACCTCACCAAGAGGATTGAGGGACTCAAACAGATGCCATATGCTGCTCAGTTAAAAAAACTCCAGATCTACTCAGTTGCATACCGCCTACTTCGAGGCGATCTATGCCTGACATATAAAGCTATGTCCAATCCAGAATTAATGGACATGCTCCACCTCAGTAAATCTAAATCCCTTAGAGCCACATGCTCGAGGGACTTGAACCTCAGCACAGAAATAAATAGGACTTGCTGGAGGGACAGATTCATAACCCAGAGGCTCCCTTCACTCTGGAATAGAATTCCAATTCATGTTAGGCAGAGCACCTCATTGAATCTCTTCAAGAAGAATCTTGATGAGTGGATGGGGGATCGTAGGTTTGTTCCGGGGATTACTTCTGTGTCACTATTAGACAGAGACACAGTAAACTAAACTGTAAAAAGGGCACAGAATACTCAAATCAAGAGGTGGCATAAGCCAAACAAAATCGGGCTAGGCTTATAATTGCCCCAGGGCAGATAGCCTAGTATGAACCTATGAACCTATGCAGCAAACCATAATATGCATATTCAGAAATTTAATAGTTTAAAAGAGTTAAAATATTAAAACATAAAAAGAACAACTAAACTGCACACTACAAAATACATGAAGTTAAAATGTAATTAAAGTACAACATTGTGCAACACAAAATAAATTAGAATAAAAAGTCGGTGCCCTAAGAGATAAGCAGTAGTTTGGCTGGGCTGTAAACTAATAAAAGATCAATAACAGTTTGAGAAGGCAATAAAGCACCATCTGTGATAGTTAAATGAAAATTAAGTCACATCATACATGTCTAATGGAAATAATGGAAAAAGACGTGTCTTTAGAAATTGTTTGAATATGTGTAGCTTGGGAACTCCCTCACACATTTAAATATCATATTCGAAAGGCATGACCCTTAGAAAAGCAAAAGTTGTAATGCTAGAGGATTCCTGATACATCTGTGAAAGTGCTAGCAGCACCTGGTCATCACAGAGAATGGAGTGGCTGGTACCAGGCAGGCAGATCTCACAGGATGGGAGACCCAAGCTACATAGGGACAAATAAACTAGGACTAGATCTTTGAAGATAATCTCTGTCTTAGGACCCAGTGCAATCCATGCAGAATTAATGTAGCGTGTTGGTATCATGATAACCTGTGATGACAAGCAATGTTTTTTGACTCTGTCTTAATGGCATCCCAGAAAGATTCTGCCTTGTTGCATTCTCATAAAACATTACATAGATGAATTGATCAATTTTGACATGTAGTGCATTCAGTGACGAGACTGCTGTAGCAATAGTTAATCCAAAGTATATGTATAGTCTCTCTCGAATGGATTTAAGCCTCCATGTTGGTATATTTCACATCTGTGGCATTGGGCAAGGCATGTGCATTTGAGCATTTACTGGTGCCATCAGTTCCAGCTGCCACTCACTGATAACCGTGTAATGAGGAGGGGAGCTAATGCTGTGCATAAGGAAGTTGTCAGCTGATAGATACTGAGCTAAGCAACACTTCCATGCAGGTGCACTGCCTGCAAATCAAAATAAATGTAACACTCTGTCATCTGTTGTTAAATCCATGGCCAGGATTCACAGGCATGCTTTGTGCAGCTGTGCAACAACTATACCTAAGAATTATCCTTGGTGAAGGAAGGATTCCACTCAGGACTAGAGACTTACCTGCATTTGTTTCATGCATAGAAAGTTCTGACATGTCTCTTAGACCATGGTGAGGACATGCAAAGTCCAAGGTCATTCACTCCCACATGAGTCACCACCATGTCAGAACCATATTTACCATGATAAAGTGTCTTTAGGGTCCTTGTAACATCAGTAATCCTGGCACCGGAAAGGCTACTTATTCTAACCCTATCTAGCCTTGTGAATAAAGAATCTGTATGCCAGACTGCATAGAAGTATAAGCCTGAAGACAGTTGATAAGTTACTGCTATAGGTGTGAATTGAGGAAATGAGTTGTAGTAGCTCTGTTAAGAGCAATTCTTACTAATTCTGTGAGGCCTTAGTGTAGATATTTTAACAGTCTCAGTGTATGAAACTTAAATCTGTATATGTTGAAAATGTGGTAGAGGTGAGAGCAAGGGTATGGAGGAGGTATGTTGTAATATTTCATACTGATGTATTTTATTTTTCTCCATCTGTAGAATTAAATATTTGTAGAGTAACTATTTTTGATTTACTATTCCTGCATGCTATTTTACAACAATATAATTCTGTTCCTCAGCCATTAAACCTCAGTTCATTGTGTATAACATATACTGCACTTTAATACAGTTCATCATGTACAAGGATGTGTGAAGGAATGGTTTTAGGTCATAATTTGCGTCTTCTTTATATGTACTCTCTGTATGATGATATCTGTGTTCTCTGCTCAGTGATCTTAAATATTAACTCATGTTATGCTTTTTATTTTTTTATTTATTTATTTTTTTTATGACTACACTGGGCTGAGCCTGTTGATCTGTCTGGAATCAATACTCTACTGGTGAAAAAAAAACATAAATTAAACAAGTTAAATAGGGTAAATCATAAGGGACAGCCTGAAATTAAATTCCCAGTGCTGCCAGCAAGTTTGGTTCCACCTACAAAAGCAATGCAGAGCACCCCTCTTCTTGGGCCTAGGACCCCATGTTCATCATAGGAGCTACATTTGCTTTATACCGACCGGCACAAAACAGTACAATCTGATCTGACACATTAACTCTCTGTTCTATCACAGACAATACTAAGTATTTAATCTAATTCTCAGGGGTTTCTCATGCTGGTATTGTTATTTTTTAAAGACCTACACCATCAAAAGTTGAACAGCACAAACAGAAATGGTTTCCTGCCCGTACGGCAACTGCATGGCTCAAAACAAAATCCAAAACACAAAACTCAGTCAGCAGATGACGGCAAGCTGTACTAATTTATTAGCTTGTTTAAAGCACAGCAAACAGACCGGTTTCGGCTCAGTTAAATATTAGCCTACTTCAGTGTTGAAAGTTGAGACAAACAATCAGCATTGTCATAGGACAGAATATTCTAGAATGTATGTTTTAACTATATTAGCTCTTCTATCAGAAAGAAGGAGCCAAATACCCAAACATTGCCAAGTCTGACAGCTACTCCTTCAACTTTGTGAGATGTCTCTATCACCAGAGCCTCTGCTTTAGTCAATATGCATAAATCTAAGAATGCTCATTCTGAGCCTAACTCTGTGTCAGTTCCTGTGATAAACAGTTAAAAGACTTATTTGCTAACATTCTATTTGTAATTTGCAAAATGTTTATGAGGAAATAACAGAGGCAGGAATATCACATCGTGTTAAATTGAACCCCCAAAAAACTGAAAGAAACAAATCAGTGAAGATAACCACTGACACTGAAAACTAAAAGAAAGCAAAACTTTTTTACACTCCCTGCGCACCTTAATTAAATATAACTCTACAGTCACACTACTTCATAGAGGCTATTTTTAATGTAGACACCACTCTAAAGAAAAAAGAAGTGTTCTTGCTCCATGTAAACAGCATTCTGCTGCAAAAATGTTGCAATCAGCTGCATCTACAGTTCAAAAATGCAAAAGCAAAATAAAATTTCCCACTCTATCACATCCATTTCATCAAAAGCAACCTAAACCAGCATGTACACAAATACATTACAATAAAATTCCAGAGATCAAACTAATAATGGTGGTGCTTGCTGTTGACTGATGTTCAGTGTTTATAGGCCAGTGATTACCAGTACAAATGAAATGACTGAAGTAAAACAACTTTCTTCTCTTAGAAAAATGCTATAAAGAGAGGTGCATAGGATGTTACTAAGCTATTAACCCAAGGGTCTTTACAAGCCTAGCTGTTAAATCTCATTATAATACTAGATGAGAGATATTGTCTATGCCCAAGATTTTTCAAGCAAGGATTATCCATGTCCAGGAGAGATGCAGGGTCGATCCCCATCAGAAATTTCGGGTTTTTCATCCAGTCATCAAGGTTGCACTTAAACTGGGTCATGGAGGTGCACTGCTTGATATGGATAGGAAGCCTATTCCAGAGGAGTGCAACCTCTGAGAGATGTAGCTGCCTGTCCAGCAGGTCCTATTTATGTCACAAGCTAGATTGAGATCCCTGGAGTGGATGACTTCTAGTCCCATTTTACTTACAGATGTGCAACATTTTCATTAGATTTGGGTCAGAGGTACCCTGTAAGCCAGACATAAGTCACCTCTAAGTAATCTATACACTACTGAGTACAGTGACGGTGACTTTAGTCTGTCTGTATAAGACATATGCTGGAGTGGAGACCCTGAATCTTCTTAGTTAGAAATGTCCGAGGTCTCTCAAGTTGCTGCAGATGTCTGGTATGGTATACACCAAAGGGAGCATTATATTCAGTAATAAGCCTGATGAGGAATGAGTACAGGGAGATTATAACCTCTTTTGCTGTTGAGACAATGCCTTTGCTAATCAAGTGATAAATGTTGAATGTCTTCCTCACCACAGTAGACACATGATGGTCGAAGGTGAGGTCACTATCAACTTGTGTTCCCAGGTCTCTCAGTACAGAATTGGTACTTAGGGTATTATTGTTTGATTTATAGTCAATAGGGACATTGTTTTTACTGAACAGAATGATGATGCGCTTTTTAGCATTTAGTTTAAGACCATGGCTTTGGCACCAGTCATTGGTCTACGTAAGCCCCTTTTGAAGAACGCTGATATTGCTAGGGGATTCAATGATAGCATCTAATTTTCAGTCATCTGAAAACTTGGTTAGCCACAACTCCTCCATTTTGGCCTAGACTGCCAAACAAGAAGGGGACCAGCACTAACCCTTGTGGGACCCCACTGATGGTGGGTCTGCTGGTAGAGGTGAAGTCTCCGACTTTGACTGAGTGTTGTCAATCTGTGAGCCAGTTTGAAACTTACCTAATAACTAAGGCATTGATATTCAACTGGGTTAGTTTGTCAATGATGCCTACATGTAGGATTGTGTCGAAGGTCATGGACAAGTCAAGATAGGCTGTTTGCACAGCTTTGCCTTCATCTTTGGCTCTGCTCACATTCTCAAAGAAGTCTACTAGGTTTAGCAGGCATGACCTACCCTTGACAAAACTGAACTGGGATGGATCTAGGGTTTGGAGGCCACCTATATCCTCTCATTGCACTTCCCAGGCAAAACAGGCACTCTTTTATAAGGGTGTGTGACGAGTGTACTATCACCTGATATACAAGCACCTTTATCATTACTTGAACCTGTTATCTGCCTTCCCTTTTCTGTGCTATGCATCTATGGCTTGCATATGCGATTAAACAGATATGAGGATGAGGGGAAACCCCTGTCATCTTTGGTGCAGTTAATTAAAGGGAAGATGTCATAACCTGCATAGTACATTTTGTGTAAGCCTTTCAGATGTGTTAAGCATAGAAAAAAAAAGACAGGATCTCGTTGTTCCCTACTGTAGCTGATGGGATCTCATAAAAAAAAAAAACAATGCATACACCCACACATAGGTATATCTATATCTATATCTATAGCTACACACATATATATATATATATATATATATATATATATATATATATATATATATATATATATTTATATATATATAAACACACACACACACACACACACACACACACACACACACACACACACACACACACACAAACACACACGCACACACTCTCTCTCTCTCTCTCTCTCTCTTCAAAAGATATAGCACTACAAAAACTAAATCCAAATGTAAAGGTTTTTCACAAATTTATAAATCTTTTCACTATAAAGCAGTCTGGCAGGCAGAACCAACTATAGCAGACCAGTTTCACCCACTGGGGTCAACAGATATAACATGCTAATTCGGCTCACATGTTTAAACATCCAAGCATTTAAACCAAATAACCTTACCTATCTATCTATATATCTATGTCTATATACATATATACACACACATATATATATATATATATATATATATATATATATATATATATATATACACACACACACGTATATGGGAGCCCTTTATTTGTTCGAACTTGCAAATGTTCAAAACGCATATGGCCGACACCATACGAGCGAATGTTTGAAAGGCCGACAAATGATAACGGAGATCCCGCTACAGTGCAGGACTGGGAGATTCCCCTTTCCTGCACTGTAGTGCGACCACGGAGTGAATATTTAAGTAGCAGGGGGTGTGGGAGTTGCAGGGGGGGGGCTTGTCCCTCTGAATAACACAATTTTACTGTGTTTACAGGGAGGTAGATGGTGCTGTTTCAGGATGTCGGTATTTCGGAATGTCGATCATATGGTGTCAGCCATATGAAAGTTGGTATTCTGAACGGTCGACATTCTGAAGTAGACCCATGTGTGTGTGTGTGTGTGTGTGTGTGTGTGTGTGTGTGTGTGTGTGTGTGTGTGTGTGTGTGTGTGTGTGTATATATATATACACATATTTTTTTTTTTAATGTATAATCCACGTTTATATATTTTTAAAGTCCTAAATGTTTATTAACAAACTACATAAGCACAACCCAAAACATATTTACCCAAAAAGCTAGAACAATCCTTTTATTATAAATTCCTCACATTCATAAAGTAATTTGCATTAATAATAATCATAAACCACTTCCCCATTCTCATACATTTTATGAAGATAGATTTTATATAAATAAATACATTTATTTATAAATACATATACATATTTTCACCATACATATACTATTTATATTACATAATATGTACCTCAGTATCAATACTTTAAAATATTCATTAAGCCCAGGCTGATACATAGCTCTCAAATTAATTATCCACAATTTTTATTTTTGATCCAAAATTGTATGTTTAGATGAATAGATACCCCATCACCTACAACAGCATCAATACCCACAAATATAAAATGCGCAGAAGTTGATGTTTAAAAAAAGCACTTCTAATATGTTTACAATTAATATCACTCAATGAACTGCAGTTCTTTGTTTAAATGGTCTCAAGGTTTGTCCAACATAGAGAGCTCCACATCCCATTCTGTAATACATGTGATCAGATGTCTTATCAAAAACACCTTAGATGTGTTTATTGAAGTAAACGATTTTGTTTCTGATATAACCTTTCACTAAGCACAGTTTCCATGGTATGCACTACCATGTACTACACTTTTTGACACCCCCAGTTTATTAAATTTAACTTTCTTGTACCACGATAAATGTTCTCCTGTATTTTTCCCAGATGAAAGCCAAAATGACAAAAATCATCCAAACATTGATCATAAAATACATCTGATTTTAAAAGGTACCAATATTTATTAATAATTTCTTGAATTTTAAAGGTATTAATTCCATATGTGGTTATTAACTTTAGTTCTGATTGGTTAGTAACATTTCCTATGTTTTTTGTATCTGATTGTCACAAATTGTCCCTCGAGGTATAAAAAGCTTGTAGCCATGCCCATCTCACATCAGCTTATTATATCCTCTTTTAACAAACTTATCTTCCATGTTCACAGCTTCAGATTCAAATTCTTCAGTTGATCTACATATCTGTCATAATCTCAAAAATTGTGCTTTGAGAACATTTTTAACAACATGATGTGGATGACAACTAGTTGCCTCAAACAGTGAATTTTTAGTAAACGGTTTCCTACAGAAACTAGTAGAAATAGTACCATCTGTTAATTTGGTAACATTAAGATCAAGGAGTCTATTTTAAATAAATCTAACTTCCCCACCAAGGTTACACCAAAAGAATTAGAATTCAAATAGCACATAAAGTTTTTCCATAATTCCGCAGATCCTGACAAAATGCGCCAACAATTGTCCAGATATCAATACCACATATCAAGCGAACAAAGCTCCAGTCCACCAAGAACACAAGCCCAAAAGTTCCTTAACGCGTTTTTATTATTTTGCACAGGTAAAAAGCAGCGTTTTCGCCACAAACACAGTGTGGCTTCTTCAGAGGAATTTTTTAAAAGAATACAAAGAGTACCTCCCTTTTTATAGGAGTTACTAATTACTTAATTAGTAAGCTTAATTAAAAAAGCTTAGTTAAAAAGACAGACACAATAACCTCGCCTGCTGTTACATTTACCCTTAGAATTGCATTCAAAGTGCAATAAACAATTGTTTTGCACATCAAAAGCATATGTTATGCACACTAAACACAATAAAACATGTAAATAGTCTAAAACAAAAAGTATATAATAACAATATATCAAGAAAATATATAATATAACAAATAAAAGTATAAACATGTTTTAAAAGGACAACACAATTTACTCTAGCTAACTTCAGGCTATCAAAAGACCCTTTTGTAATGCAATAAAGAAAGTCAAAAAACTAAAAATTAGGAATTACAACAATACTAACTGCACAGACTTACTCTGCCTAGAATGCAATCTATAATGTATCTGACTAACTAGTTCATATACATTAAAAATACTTAAAAATAGAAAATGTAAATACTGACTATACACAAAATGGTTTATATTAAAGGCTTTTTTTTGTGTGTAAAAACAGGCAGTACTGACAATACTGGAAGCTGACAAGCCAAATAGGTGAGTATTCATTAAGAGACATTTTCAATTTGTTTAAAACACAAAAACACTTTGTACAAAAACCAACTGGTAATCCGGAAAAGTCAGGATACAAGGATCACGAACAAGGCGTTGAGTAAAAGTCTTTTAATTAAACAGCTTCACCAGCTCAGCGTTAAAAGATAAAAAACACTTCCAAAATGTAACGTCAAGCGCTTTCACCCGGGCCCTCCCAGGCTTTCTCAAGATATTTTTACATAGGTTGGTGAGTCTATTTATACTACCCTTACCAAACCCAAATGCTTTAATTAACAATCAATTATATAATTATATAATTATCACACTTGTAATTTAAAGAAATAAAACCTTTTTTGTCCTAGTCATATAGATGCAATGTTATACTTTGCACCTATAGTAACGTGCACAATTCCCCATTTCTTTTTTACCATCAATACAAACATTTACATTTTATTAGAAATATTAAAAAACTTGTACATATCTCAAACATTTGTATCCATTTAAAAATTCTACCTAAAACCTTCCTAAAAATCTTACAAACTACCTATGGCTAACAACTAGTTGTTATTTAAGCCTGGTAGCTTCTATAATGCTTTATAACATTTTGTCACATATCAAATATGCCATTTTAAAATATAAAAATTACACAGTGAAAATTGACCACTAAAACAATTCTTGTGGTCTTATACACATCTATGACATTCTACATCTAAGAAACGTCCCTTAACCTACATCTTATACTAGTATCCCTACTAATCAAGAGACATTTTCAATTTACTGAATGTCATCTCAGATATGCTTTATACTTTAACACTGGGGCTATATTACAACTTTCATTTAGCCCCGGTGTATTAAAAGAGTCTAGTTTTAGCTGCCACAACAATTCACGTATTTCAAGTAAAATGGAAGTAGGACCACCTCTAATAGAGGGAGCCACATGGTCAATACCCATAAACGAAAATGCATGGCCCGGGTTATTAAATACATGCTTAGGCAGTGCGTTTTCACATTTGTTATTTTTGATTGCATAATGGTGCTGGTATATGCGCTCCTTAAACTTTCTATCTGTCTTACCAACGTAGAAAGCAGGACAGCATGTGCAAAAGGCCAGGTAGATTATAGATTTCGTATCACAACAGATCCTACACTTAATAAAATATTTCCTATCTGAAACCTCAAATGAGGTACCTGACTTGATAAGATTGCACCAATTGCACATTCCACAAGGGAATGACCCCTTAATCCTATTAAAGGAGTCACCTAAAGAAACGCATTGTAATAAGTCCTTCATATTTCTCCCTCTCCTAAAAACAACACGGGGTTTTTCCCCTAATTTGTCAGACAACAACGCATGTGTAGAAATAAAATACCAATTCTTCATTAGAATGCCCAAAATAGCATCAGAATTTATGTTGTATGTCATAACAAAACTACACCCAAATTCCTGTGGTGTATTTTCAGAAACAAGACTTGTGGCACAAAAAGTGACATAGATGGAATGTCACTAGCTGTATGCTCAGGGGCTACTTCAACTATGGGTGATACTGGAAGAAGGGGTTCATATAAACCTTCTCTTCTCTTAGTGGACACCTCATTAATAAGATCATCCACCAGCCCCAATGGATACCCACGATGTAAAAAATACACCTCCAAGCTAGTCACTTCGGACTGGAAATCACACACCTCACTGCACATTCTTGCCGCCCTCACTAGTTGGCCTTTCACGATGGCTCTTTTTTGTTTTAATGGGTGGGAACTAGTGAAATGAAGGAACAAATTCACATAAGTAGCCTTCCTAAAAGTAACCGCTTTAAGCTTGTCAGATGTCGGAAGCCTTGACAAGCTGACATCAAGATAGTCAATTGAGTCAGTTTCAAATCGGTAAGTGAATTTTAAAAAAGTTGTTCCAATCTTTGTTATTGAGTAAGAAGTGCCTTTCCCAATAGGCCATAAATAAATTGGCCAAAGCTGCACCACAGGGTGAGCCCATAGCTACACCCTGTTTCTGAACGAAGACTTCATTATCAAACACAAAAAAGTTTGAAGACAAGATGATATCCAATAGCTCAGTGACATTGTTAATGTCATTCTTAGGGGCACCCAACTCAAGTAGAAGAAGTTCAACCCATTCGATCCCTTTCTGGTGGGGAATAGATGTGTATAGGTCGACTACGTCGATGGTAAGAAAGTTAGTAGTCTCTTCTATTGTAACCCCCTTCAAGTTGGATAAAAAAGACCAGGAGTCTTTGCAAATGCTCGGGATGAGCTTTACATACTTAGAAAGCAAAAAGTCAATGTACTTGGAGCAAGGGTATGAGACAGATGACCTACCATCTATTAATGCTCTCATTGGAGGGTTGGCCAAATTTTTGTGGACTTTGGGTATACCAAACATGGCAGGTGTTTTAGGATTCAAAATATCAATGTATTTAAAAGAGTCCATGTCAATTCTACCACTTATGAACAATTTAATTTCTTTTAATTTAATTGAATGTTTATTTATGGCCTATTGGGAAAGGCACTTCTTACTCAATAACAAAGATTGGAACGATAAGATCTCATTTTATACACGCTTCTTAGACGATGTGTTCATTTTATTTAAGGGTGACTCATTAAGGGCTCACTCCTTTGTTGAGTATTTGAACTCAACAACAACTTTTTTAAAATTCACTTACCGATTTGAAACTGACTCAATTGACTATCTTGATGTCAGCTTGTCAAGGCTTCAGACATCTGACAAGCTTAAAGCGGTTACTTTTAGGAAGGCTACTTATGTGAATTCGTTCCTTCATTTCACTAGTTCCCACCCATTAAAACAAAAAAGAGCCATCGTGAAAGGCCAACTAGTGAGGGCGGCAAGAATGTGCAGTGAGGTGTGTGATTTCCAGTCCGAAGTGACTAGCTTGAAGGTGTATTTTTTACATCGTGGGTATCCATTGGGGCTGGTGAATGATCTTATTAATGAGGTGTCCACTAAGAGAAGGGAAGGTTTATATGAACCCCTTCTTCCAGTATCACCCATAGTTGAAGTAGCCCCTGAGCATACAGCTAGTGACATTCCATCTATGTCACTTTTTTGTGCCACAAGTCTTGTTTCTGAAAATACACCACAGGAATTTGGGTGTAGTTTTGTTATGACATACAACATAAATTCTGATGCTATTTTGGGCATTCTAATGAAGAATTGGTATTTTATTTCTACACATGTGTTGTTGTCTGACAAATTAGGGGAAAAACCCCGTGTTGTTTTTAGGAGAGGGAGAAATATGAAGGACTTATTACAATGCGTTTCTTTAGGTGACTCCTTTAATAGGATTATGGTGTCATTCCCTTGTGGTATGTGCAATTGGTGCAATCTTATCAAGTCAGGTACCTCATTTGAGGTTTCAGATAGGAAATATTTTATTAAGTGTAGGATCTGTTGTGATACGAAATCTATAATCTACCTGGCCTTTTGCACATGCTGTCCTGCTTTCTACATCGGTAAGACGGATAGAAAGTTTAAGGAGCGCATATACCAGCACCATTATGCAATCAAAAATAACAAATGTGAAAACGCACTGGCTAAGCATGTATTTAATAACCCGGGCCATGCATTTTCGTTTATGGGTATTGACCATGTGACTCCCTCTATTAGAGGTGGTCCTACTTCCATTTTACTTGAAATACGTGAATTGTTGTGGCAGCTAAAACTAGACTCTTTTAATACACCGGGGCTAAATGAAAGTTGTAATATAGCCCCAGTGTTAAAGTATAAAGCATATCTGAGATGACATTCAGTAAATTGAAAATGTCTCTTAATGAATACTCACCTATTTGGCTTGTCAGCTTCCAGTATTGTCAGTACTGCCTGTTTTTACACACAAAAAAAAGCCTTTAATATAAACCATTTTGTGTATAGTCAGTATTTACATTTTCTATTTTTAAGTATTTTTAATGTATATGAACTAGTTAGTCAGATACATTATAGATTGCATTCTAGGCAGAGTAAGTCTGTGCAGTTAGTATTGTTGTAATTCCTAATTTTTAGTTATTTGACTTTCTTTATTGCATTACAAAAGGGTCTTTTGATAGCCTGAAGTTAGCTAGAGTAAATTGTGTTGTCCTTTTAAAAACATGTTTATACTTTTATTTGTTATATTATATATTTTCTTGATATATTGTTATTATATACTTTTTGTTTTAGACTATTTACATGTTTTATTGTGTTTAGTGTGCATAACATATGCTTTTGATGTGCAAAACAATTGTTTATTGCACTTTGAATGCAATTCTAAGGGTAAATGTAACAGCAGGCGAGGTTATTGTGTCTGTCTTTTTAACTAAGCTTTTTTAATTAAGCTTACTAATTAAGTAATTAGTAACTCCTATAAAAAGGGAGGTACTCTTTGTATTCTTTTAAAAAATTCCTCTGAAGAAGCCACACTGTGTTTGTGGCGAAAACGCTGCTTTTTACCTGTGCAAAATAATAAAAACGCGTTAAGGAACTTTTGGGCTTGTGTTCTTGGTGGACTGGAGCTTTGTTCGCTCATTTGTCTTCTGCTTTTTTGGTATAATACCACATATCAAGATATTCCTTATAAGGGTTAGCATCATTGTAAATCAAACTTATTGGTAGCCCATAAACAAATCTGCATAAATAAGGGCAAAGGCTGCCCCCATTGCTCTCCCTTTAATTTGTTCATAGGTTCATAGGTTCATAGGTTCATACTAGGCTATCTGCCCTAGGGCATTTATAAGCCTAGCCAGAGTGTGTTTGGCTTTCGCCACCCATTTTAAATTAATTTTGCTATGCCCTTTTTCGAGGTTAGTATACTGTGCCTCTGTCTAACAGTGACACAGAAGTGATACCCAGGGTAAACCTACGATCTCCCATCCACTCATCAAGATTCCTCTTGAAGAGAGTCAATGAGGGACTCTGCCTAACCTGGACTGGGATTTTATTCCAGAGTGAAGGGAGCCTCTGGGTTATGAATCTGTCCCTCAAGCATGTCCTATTTATTTCAGTGCTGAGGTTCTAGTCTCTCCAGCGCGTAGCTCGATGGGATTTGGATTTTCTGAGATGCAGCATGTCCATTAATTCCGGGTTGGACATGGCTGTATATGTCAGGCACAGATCGCCTCTGAGCAGGCGGTATGTCACTGAGTAGAGCTGGAGTTTCTTTAACCGGGCAGTATATGGCATCTGTTTGAGCCCTTTGATCCTCTTGATGAGGTACTTTTGGGGTCTTTCCAGTTGTTGCAGGTGTCTGGTAAGGTACATCCCAAAAGGGGCATTGTACTCAATTATGGGCCTGATGAGGGATGAGTAAAGAGGCACGATGACCTCCTCTAATCTAGATGTGAATCCCTTCATGATTAGGTGGACTATATAAAATGTTTTTCTAACCACTTTGGCCACGTGATTGTCATATGAGAGATTGCTATCAACTTGGGTCCCCAGGTCCCTAATTACTTCTTCTGTACTTAATGGATTACCACCTATGTGGTAATTTGTGGGCACTTTGTTTTTGCCAAAGGGGATGACTATACACTTTTTGGCATTTAGCTTGAGGCCATGGCTCTGGCACCAGTTGTCTGTTTCTATGAGGCCCTTTTGGACGATGCTTGTGTTGGCTGGAGAGTCGATTATGGCACCCAGTTTGCAGTCATCTGTGAACTTGGTCAGCCACAGTCCTTCCATGTTGGCCTATACCTCCGAGAAATATATACCGAACAAGAGAGGTCCCAGGACTGAGCCTTGTGGGATGCCACTTGTAACTGGTTTGGAGTCTGACATGGCTCCAGCAATTCTAACCATGTGGGTTCTGTCCTTGAGCCAGTTTGCAACCCATCTACTGACATAGGGGTTTATATTTAAACTGGTGAGCTTATCTATAATGCCCGAGTGGGGTATTGTATTGAAGGCTTTTGCGAGGTCCAGGTAGGCTGTGTGGACCACCTTCCCCTCGTCAATGGCCTTGGTGACTGTTTCAAAGAAATCAACCAGGTTTAAGAGACAGAATCTGCCCTTAACAAAGCCGAACTGGGTAGGATCCAGTGTCTGTAGGTCCCCAATATCTTTATTTATGAGGTCCATGATGATCCTTTCCATAGCTTTGCAGACCAAGCTAGTCAGGCTTATGGGGCGATAGTTTCCAGGATCCATTGGGGCACCACCTTTGTGGAGAGGGACCACTGTTGCTGTACGCCACTCTTTGGGTACATATCCTGTAGTAAGGATGAGATTGAACAGTAGTTTTATGTTTGGGTTTAGCTCTTCTTGGAGTTCATGTAGGACGCAGCCCAGGACACCGTCTGGTCCCATTGATGCTGTGTTTATTGCTTTGGAGAGGGCAGCTCTTACCTGAGCATCTGAGATGTCAGGGGGGCAGCACTCTGCTGGGATAGATATTTGCCCTTTTGGTGGAGGGGGGGGGGTTTGCGCTGAACTTGTCAGCTAGGATGTTGGCAATGTCTGTGGGTTCGGTGTATTTTTTGTCATTTTGGACTAATTCTGAGCATATCTGGGAATTCCCACCCAGGTTCCTAATATAACTAAAGAAAGCCTTGTGATTATCCTTAGTGTCCTGTGCAATTTTTCTCTCGAAGCTGTCCTTAGACGATTTTATGAGTGCCCATAGTTTTTTGCTAATACTGATCAGAGATGCCTTCCCTTTTTGGGATTTTGCTCTATCATGTAGTAGCTTCCTCCTTCTATTGTATAGTTTGTTTATGGCTGGGGTCCACCAGACAGGATGTCTGCCTTTGGAGGATTGGGTCTTGGTTTTATTTGGGATTGCATGATCCATGCATTCCAGAAGGTGTTCACAGAATGTGTTTATAAAGGATTCTGCGGTCTGAAGCGTATTTTCCACAGGCCCGGGGGCTTTGAAGGATTCCACCTCAGTTTTGAGGAGTGTGAAATTTGCTTTAGAGAAGTTTTTCACTGTGGTTTTCAGGGCAGGGGGTGGAGTCGGGATGTGAATATCCAGTGAGATTAGTTTATGGTCTGATCATACCAGTGAGGGATACACTTCTGGTCTGGAGCATAGAGTCCCCATGTTGGTGATGATCAGGTCCAGTAAGTTTTCCCCTCTTGTGGGAGTGGTTCCATAGCATTTGAGTTTATAAATTCTAGGAACCTTTGGGTTAGGGTGTTGGAGCTAGAGTAATGCTCCCAATCTATGTTTGGGAAGTTGAAGTCGTCCAATATAATGGTGTTTGGAGAGACCTTCATATTTTCCAGCGTTCTCAGGAAGGCCAAATGGGGTTCCTGGGTTTGGGAGGGTGGTCTGTAGCAGGCTATAAACTGGAAGGCAGTTTTACCCACTGTTAGTTGCACATGGATAGTCTCTGATGCTTCGTGCTGTGCCACCAACCTGGAGGTGTGGGTATCTTTGATGAATATTGATACTCCCCCCTCCTTTTGTGGTTCAGTATAAGTTTTGGGGCCGAAAAGCATGGTATGAGGTATAACCTGGTAGCGCTGGGGTGCTTTCGGGAGCCTTTAACCAGGTTTCTGTTACTGCACAGATATAGATGTTCTCCATGCTAAGGAGAGTTCTGAGTGCGTGCATCTTGAGGTTTAGACATCTGGCATTGAGTAGCATTACTCTTAGTTTGTTATCCCTTGTGATACCTATGAAGGTGGGTTTGTCTTTTGAGCCTTGCCTAAAAAAGGCACTATTATTTACTTATTGTAAATAACATTCATCTCCATATCGGAAAATGTTATGTTCGAGAACTAAACCGAATAGTTTCAGTAAAAAGTCATTATGTTGATCTGAATACAATTGTGAAAAAATAAGCCAGTGTTTAATTGCCTGTAACCCACCTTCATGTGGGATGCTAATGTATAAAGATTCTATATCTAACTCACATAGATACAAACTGTTAGAAACCTGTATATCTGTCATAAGTCTCAAAAATCCAGTTGTATCTTTAATACACACTCTTAACAAATTGCAATAATGGTTTCAATTGTCCCTCTAGATAAACTGGCAAAGGTTCAGTAAGAGAACCACTTCCAGATACAATGGGCCTCCCTACTGGATATCATATGGACTTGTATATTTTGGGCAGAATGTAGAATCTTTGTGGTTTAGGGTCAACCAAAACTAACTGCTGTAAAATACCTTAAGAAATAACCCCACTTTTTTAGCCATCTAACAAAAAATTATCTATAAATCTTTTGAATTCTAACACTGGATCTAAAGGCAATCTACAATAAGAAATAGTATCATTTACATGTCTCATGACTTCCTTTTCATAGTCCAATGAATCCCAAAGTAATATCGCACCACCCTTATCAGCTCTAGCTATCACTATGTGTTCGTTATTAGTTAAACTATCAAGTGACATTTTTATTTCTTATTTAAATTATGACCATGATTTCTAAAAATAGTATTCTGACTTGTATGTTCTTGCTACAATAAAATCCTGTCACTGCACATCACTTAGACAACTAAACTGGCTTGAACTTCCACAATTAATGTACTTTAATCAACTTAACTTCACTCACAAAATCCTCCATCACCCAGATAAAACTCCTTCTCTCCATAACCTCTTACAGCCATACAACTCCTCTAGACATTTCCACTCTTCCAACAAATCCCTCCTACAGGTCTCCAAAGCAAACAACACAGCTGGTAAATCACTATTTTTACATGACATTTCCAAATTATGGAATAAACTCCCATGCTCTCTTATTTCCAACTGCTCTATCTCACAATTCAAAAAGCTATTAAAAACACATTTTTCAAATTCCTGGCTCTGTCCCTGTAACCCTACAGATAGTCCAATTTCCCTTCCTCAGTAGCTAACAACCTCTCTTGAATGCCTTCACCAGGCCTCTAAAACTGGAACTGGCTACTGTATTGTATAAGGGCTCAATCATCTCTCCTTTGCAATCATTTATGTATTCTTTCTATCTCCACCTATGTTTTACATACTCTCTTTATCTCCATTGCCTGCTTACATCACAGATCAATATAGTTTAGAATTATTATAACTTCACAGTTATTTTCCAACATATGAAACATTATCCATAACAGGGTGGTTGCAAACATACTACTACCTCTTCATGTAATTTCAGTCTTTCACTCTCCTTGTATAGCATGGTACTCTCTGCATTATTTTGTGCTACTTGCTATTATTTTTGTATTACTCGCTATTCTTTTGAATTACTTCTGTAGCGTGTCAAATTATAATTGTACATTGTTCTATGATTTGTAAGTAAATGAGGAGCGTTTCTACCAAGGCCGCCACTGAAAAAGGACCTGCATCCAGTCGGACTTCCCTGGTAAACAAATGTAAAATAAATAAATAAATAAATATGCAATTCATGTAGTGCACATTGCTCAAACATTTTAACTGCTAGATGGTATGGTGGCTGAAAAGCAGATTTCTCAAATTTAAAAGGAAGTTCAGATGCATTTACCACATTCTGCCTTTGACTATAATAATATTTCAAATTTAGTACTCAACAAAAACATTTTATATCCATAACAATGAAATATTGTGAGACAAAACAGTGGGCACATATCCCAAACCTTTATTTAATAATTCAGTCTCATTATTGGACAAGTCCTGTAAGGATAAACCAACAATTAAATCAATATTTGCCCCATTCGCATCAATGTCCTGAATATTTCTTTGATTCATTCTTCTGTGTTTTCTCCCAGTTCTTCTAAAGGGTGCCTTTTAATCCTAGATCTTTTATTCACTAGTGAATTCATATCCATTATTTCACTACCATCTGTCTCTAGTTCTGTATTTGAAGGACTTGATGAAAAGTCAGAGGCACTAGATTCTGTATTGCTGGTATTAGAAGGATGTTTTAAGATGGAAAACCTCCTTTTACGTTTCAGTCTTATTATCCTTTTATTACCTACAGCAAACAGAATGGTACATTTGGCAGCTTTCCACTTATACATGATGTTATTATTATGATAGTCTCTCAGATCTCTATTATACTTCTTAAACTTAAGCTCAATTCCATTTCAAAATCTTTAACTTCTTTTAAATTCTTAGAATGCATGCCCTTGTACCCACTTTATTCAACAAATGACTGTACTTGCTCAAAATTTTGATCTAACTTTTTTATTGAGTGACATGAGCTGTTGTTCATAATACTATGCTAGGAGCTCCAAAAATATTCGGAAAGCAGTCCGCTGAACTTTACACCATTTTTGAAGAAAAACATTGTCCTCCGCTCCGAGCCCGTGTTCTACATAAACTCGGAGCCCACATGGTGCTATGTCAGCATTCAAATACTGCATGCTTTTAACAATTTAATATGCCAAATAGTGGATCTAAATTTTTTTTGTATCGTCAGTAAACTGTTTAGATGCTTTCTCCATATCAGAAAACACACTCACTTCTGTGGCCAACAAATTCAAACAGTTGCCTGTAAAGCAAGAAACATCATCTTTGTCACCTGCTAAACTATTTAAAAACATATGTAAGTTACTTCATTTTGCAGTTTCCACTTCTTGAACAATCCAACAGGTCACATACAAAGAACTGTCAGCACTCAAACTCACGTAAAACATGAACAGTACTTGGTGCATGAACCAACATAAGGTTTAAGGACCAAATAAATCCATGTTCTCTTCAAAAGATCCAACACTCCAAAAACTAGATCCAAATGTAAAGGTTTTCACAAATTTATTAATCTTTTCACCATAAAGCACTCTGGCAGGTAGAACCAACTATAGCAGACTGGTTTCACCCACTGGAGTCATCAGTGCAAACATGCTAATTTGTCTCACATCTTTAAATATCCAAGCATTTAAAGCAAAATCACCATATACATATATATAAAATCTACATTTATATATTTTTACAGCCCTAAATGTTTAACAAACTACACATGTACCACCCAAAACATATTTACACAAGAAGCTAGAACAGGCCTTTTATCATAAATTACTCACATTCATAAAGTAATATATATAGGTTCTGTACAAATCCCCGATGCACTTTTTCCTGAAGCACTCATGGCCAGACATACTTAAAAGAAAATGCTGTTCACCGAAGCAACATTTTCGCATAAGTAATCTGTTATGGAAGCCGTACTACAGTGCGGATAAGGGAAGATTCCCTTTTCCCCACTGTAGTGCAGTCTCGGAGTAAGAATAATAAAGTAGGGGGATGTGGGGAGTGCAGGGTGATAAACGCCTTTTTTTTTTTTTCAGTAAAACCGCATTCATTAAAATGTGTTTGGTGATGTTGGGTTCGGCTATTGCAGCTTCTTGCAATAGTCCTTGACCCATATATATATATATATATATATATATATATATATATATATATATATATATATGTGTGTGTGTGTGTGTGTGTGTGTGTGTGTGTGTGTGTGTGTGTGTAACTCTATATCTACAGATAAATCTATAGATACAAAATCTCTGTATATACACACACACACACACATATATGTATATATACATATATATATATATATATATATATATATATATATATATATATATATATGTATATATATAAAGAGAGAGAGAGAGAGAGATGCTATTTTGAAATAATAATCTTGGGCGGTATTTTTCTGCTTTCAGTATTAGGCTCCCTGATCTATTGATAATTTTCCCAGTGGTAGTGTGTTCCAGGGTTAACTTTTACTTATTTAAATTTGTTCATCAAGACAAAGCACTAATCCAGCTGTACTATTCCCAGGTTAGCTTGGATGTTACAAACTAGAAATAAACCCAGCAAAAAAATAGTAAATGCAACATACTGTAACAAGACAGTAGGCAATCTCAGTAAGATGTTTAACAATTATAGAACAATGATATGATATTTACAACATATAAAAAGTTTGAATACAATATTGACATTGAAAGAATACAAGCAGTGAATGTTTGTTTGCATGTATTTACAATATTTGGAGTAACTAGTTATTTATAGGAAGGGGGAGTGAAAAAAAAAGAAAAGATAAAAAAACAAGGATTGGAAAGTGGAGAATTAAAGAACTGGACTTTAAAACGGAATTTGATCAGATTTGCCTTATAGATCAGGCAGTGTTCACTTTTGTGTATCATGTATGAACGAGATGTATTTCATTTTAAGTTTCAAAAATGTCAGTGCAATTTGTGGGAGCATAAAAACTAAGTCCAAAAGTTCTTTATCTTGGAGAATTCTCACATTTCCTTGGTACAACAATCTTGGAATTTATAAATAGCAGAGTCTTGGGGGTGCAGGTGTACTTGCCTCTTATAGGAAACATTTTTAATGTTTAGTAGTGAGTTTTATGCATTTTTATTGCGGCATAAGTATGTTAATTATTTCATAGTTCTGGGGCTTGCAGGACTGAGTCTTAGATTTCCCATCAGTTGCTAAAATAGAATAAAATGACAATTCTTAAAGCTTTTCTGAATACTTTAAGCTGTCCAACTCTTCACTTTTTCTAGGAAGGAATCATTTTAACTTTCCGCAGTGACATCTTTTTATTGACTGTGCCTGCCCTTAACAATTACATTATCAACCGAATATGCTTTTTTTTACTTATTAGGTGCACACTGGTCAATGTTTTTTTTCTTTTTGCAGTGTTTTGTATCAGTCTTACTTGATGAAACTCTGTGGTAGTGTGACCTGTACCACTACTACACTCTCATATTCCCCAGGTCTCTGTCTCCCCATCCCGTTTTAACAAACCCTTTTCATCGTTGCGGTCACCAGTCTCCTATCTAATGAAGCAAGTCACTTTCCATGTAATGGTGGGAGGTGGAGAGGAAAAATCTTTAACTCTGTAATCCTTCACGCATGGAATTTAAAGATTATGAGCCATAATCTCTAAAATGTGGTGGGTGGCATGCACAGATAGTTAGACAAAGGTTTTGTGAGATAGTTTACCCTAACGTGGTGGTGTGCTGTTTTGATGCCCCTCTCACTTCATTTTCAGTCTAATAAATGCCAAACATTCTACTTCTTCAGTGGAAACTGTAACAATGACTCCTTAGCATGTACCCCCCCCTTTCACCTAGTGAAAGTAAGTGCGCAATGCCTCAGCAGTCCTCTCCAACCCTACATTTGTTCCTCCAGTACTCAGTTTGCTAATAAAATCTAAGTGATTTGAGTTGTAGTCAGGGCTTCATCACTGTATGCTAATAAGCCACAATTATCAGTGTTTAAATTATTCTCTTTCATTGTCTCTATTTCTTTAACAATGGTGGCAGGATGTATATTTTGACCATTGATTTTCATGTCTTAATTTATGCCTCTTTGCTGTATCTCATCTTCATTTATAGCCATTAAAAGTGAAGTTATTAATTTTGCACCACGTGCAATTTTTGGCTCCCTATTGAAATGCCAGCAGTCAACTTTTTACAGGGGGTGCAGAACCCCTACACTTCACATGTGAGAGGCATGCTCCCCACATCTCTCTATACTTATATATATACCATCTCCAAGATCACCATACCTCATTGTAAAGGGCATATTCTGAGAAATGTCATCTCAGACTTAATATATTAAGTCTGACATTTAGGCCATTCAGTCTCAATATTTTGGGACTTACTCTGGAGGGTCCCAACATTTCAGTTTTTCATGTTTTTTCCCCAGCTTTTTGGGAGAACATTTGCACCTTTCACCAAATAATTGTGTTACCCATTCTACAAACAAATCATCCTATTTAGATATCCACAGCTCATATCCCACCTTGATATCTGAGAAACAGTCCAAAGAAAGGTTGTCCCAGAACAAAGCTCCAAGGGACATTACTTGTAAGCCCCAAATAAATAAAAATGTACTGCATTGAAGTTCTAATAATGTTAGGTTCATTACCTGTGGTGCTTTGTGCCTTTTCACACAGCATTAATGCTTATCAACTTCCACTTTCCATAAATTACCTTGGAAAGTAAATGAAGTTGCATAGTAGCATCACAAGCCATTTTTTCACATAGTTTGTGTATGGTGAATAGCACCATATCCACATGCCATGGCAGAGAAACCTGTGATAAAATAGAGTAGATAA
Source organism: Protopterus annectens (assembly GCF_019279795.1). Lineage (NCBI taxonomy): Eukaryota > Metazoa > Chordata > Ceratodontiformes > Protopteridae > Protopterus > Protopterus annectens. The sequence continues at coordinate 1,837,742,961 of NC_056733.1, read as the reverse complement.
ACTGGTAATCTCCCAATCCTGTTGCTTAAACAAAATTTTGCCCACTGAATTATGTGCAGATTGACATTTAATTATTCTAATAAGTCAGTTATTCTCATATGTAGAGTACTGTTGATTGCTTTAACAAAATCAGGGTAAGCAGCATGTATTTTAAATCCCTCAGCTTCTGACTAACAGCATGAGAAACCTGCACTAAGTCAACTTATATTAGATGTGACTACATAGAACTAGAATCTTCTGATGCCTGTTGGAGCTGTTGGACATGCTACACTTAAAGAAATCCCAATCCCTCAGAGCCACACTTTTCAGGGATCTAAACCTTGTCATCACAATAAACAAAACATGCTTGAGGGATAGGTTCCTGACCCAGAGACTCCCCAGACTCTGGAATAGATTGCCCATACATGTCAAGCAGAGTGCCTCTTTGGCCCTCTTCAAAAGGAACTTGATGATTGTATGAGAGAAAGGAAATTCACCGCGGGGATCATGTTAGTCACCCTGCTAGACAGGGGTCCAGGGAAGTAAATAGTGTGGGAAGAAATAGCCAGGGAATTGTTATGGCTAGGCTTGTATAGGCCCTAGGGCTGATAGCCTAGTACCAACCTATGAACCTCACAAGCACATAATGTCTGGAAATAATTTGTAAAGCAATCAGCTATTTCACAGTGAAGATACACTAAACTCCCAGTGTGCAGGTCTTTAATGGCTGGGATGTGCTGATGGGTTGATAACAAGGCCTACTTCTGTAGAATGACTGTGCTCAGAATTTCTCCCACTTTAACTGGTAAACTGAAGTACCTAGACAGCTGAATTATCCAGCAAGAAACCTCATTGCACCATACTTAGCCAACTTCTTCTGAGTTTCTAGGGACACAAGCCCATTCACCTGAGCTTAGATATACAAGATTTTCTGCACAATCCTTCTGCAACTGGGAGTATAATATTATGGCACTTTGTTGACAGATGTTGGCCCTCTATCATCATATATGAGATTTAGTCCTAGTCCACAGTATATGAATTACTCATGTATTAAGTACATCCTGAATGGACTAGAACTTTGTCTCCTCTGTGAGGATGCAGTTTGTACCTGACAAAAGTGATACACACTTAGGAACAGCAGCTTTAGTAGCTTAATAACTTGGAATTAGATGATCTGTAAATGCAGTGGTACAGGTACGCCTGCAGGGTAAAGATAGATATTGAATTAAGTTGTGTCTATGTGAGTGCCTGCTCAAAGTTTATGTTGTTTACAGTTCAGAGCTTTCAATTATTATTCTATCATCTGTCATCTTTTGAAAGTCAAGGATCTGATGTTCTGATGTGTTTATAGATCCAGAAGGCAAGCCAACCCATCATCATTCATTAACCACATTCCCAACAGCATAAGACATGCTACACAATGAGCAGAGATACATCTGATAAGATTACTGGCATCTTTAATCATATGAAAAAGCTGGCCATAACAAAAAAAGTCCAGTCCTGCACCCACAGAAGGCAGACTGTTTTATTAGCAGACTAAATTTTCTGCTAAAAGTCAATTACACAGTTTAGGGTAAAGAACTTCTCTAATTTTGCCTGCTGTCTGACCTGGTAGATGCTTTTGAGCCATAAAGAACTATTTAATTTCAAGTCTAGAAAACTCTGCAAACCCATAGTCCTGATAGTTAGTGGTAGTGGTACCCATGGCAGACCTCTTCCAGTGTTTGTTCAGTCCCTTTATCAAGTATACTCTTCTTTCCAGTTAGCCCAGTATCAACACCATTCTGCCAGCCACATCTGAGGCTTGATCCTCGTGTATTATTTGGCATCTGCTAAAGAATAAATCAGTTTCTCCTGCATTGTCACACTATAATTGGGGCCAGGGTAATGTTGCACTTCAGTAAAACCATTGAGTTTCAGCCTATCACCTGTGTTGCCTATAGTGTGATTCTTCTGCAAGAAAAATATGTAGGCATAAGGTATTAATATGCATTTCATTTTTGTGATATGAAACACCATTGCTCTTAAAGGTAAGAAAAATAAAAGGAAAATATTATTAAATAATGTAAACTCCATAAGCGATGAGTGATAATTATGCCTCAGGGTTGAAGGAAAAATGCTTTCTATACAAGACATCTTTACTTCTATCTATCACAGGCCAGGAACATCCAGATAGCAGACAATCCTGCTGTCCACACATCACATACTTTGTAAAAACTAAAATAAATATTCACACATTATAAATTATACATAAATGTATGTAACACAGCATGATATCTGCATGTGTAATCTGTGTGGAACAAAATTTGTCTAAACAACCAGCATCGTTAGTACACCAGACTAGTGGCCTCCCTGAGGACACCCTCCGCCAGGAACAGAATGAATAAGGGTTTGTATTTGCAATCCATCCTCACTCTTCACTCTAGAGTTTATAAACGACTCAAAAAACACAACTCTCATGGTACTGGCAAAGCTGCTGGCTCCTCTAGGAAATCCATATATCAGTATCCATCAGTATCCAACATACAACTTGAAAGACAAAAACAGAGGAGTTACAGTCTCCTATTCTTATTTTCTTTTTGTGATGCATGTGGTCACTCTGTCATTGCAGTCAGCGCCCTGACTTTATGTGAGCCCATGACACAAGCCAAGTATTAGTCATGAGCTGCACCCATTACAAATTCGCAAATATACCCAAAACTGGAACTAAGACAAAGAAATGTCATGCCAAAGAAAGCATACCAGACAAGCATACTGTACATCCTGTACATCCATGAAGACCAATTTATGTCAACAGACCCAGCACTCAGTATATTAATATTCTGTCAAATACCATTTTACTGTACCTACTTCACAATACAAAACTTCACAATGACAATACAGTCCTGATTCATGCTCTAATATAGTTGCCCATTCCTTGGGACTGACATTCACAGCAACCTGGCAGCTGAAAACAGTTGAAGTTAAAACCAGGCTTTTATAATAAATTGTTGTTAGCCAGGTCACTGTAGCTTATTCTCTGGATGCAGCAATATGAGATTCCTGTGCAAAAATAGAATGTAACCCAGCAGTCAGAAAGCCTCTTACCAAATGGAACAAACAAAAGAAACAACCTCACCTCACCTCCAGCAACATGGCCATACCCATAGTGGCTGTTCTGTACAAAGATACCAAATTAAAGAGCACACTCAAACTCTGGGCCATGTTTACCACCTCTAACCAAACATGGAATAGTTGCATGTTCCTTATTATTAACTCACAGTACTAGAACTGACCAGGAAATGCCCACTGCAGTAATATCCTGGGATAACATGGAACAAACTCCCACCATGAACTGAGACAGCAAAAAAAGCACACCACCCCCCTTTCCAGATACCTGTTGTATAGCAGTGTTATTAGAGCTGAAAAAGTGGTGTTAAAAATGTTCATCTCAAAAAATATTACACTTTTAGATAACTAAAGTGGCAAGTGAAACCATAGGCAATCGTACTTAAGTATGATTTTTTTTAATTAATTGCTATGCAAATGTGATAGCTCTCTTGAATTTAATTAATTCGTCTGCAGGTGTGATAGCACTCTTTATGCACAATCTGTACTAGGAAATGTGGGCCAAGAATCCTTATCCAGGACCTATGAAGTTAGACTTTTCAAGTCTAAATTTAAAAGAATAAGACGCTAACAGTCTCACATCTCACATGTTCCTGTATGCAATCCATTGCTTATGGGTTTCAATGGGAAGGCTCACTGACAGCCACAACTGACAGTTCTCCCACAAAAAATTATTGGAAGATTGCATGACACCCAGTACATTCACCATCTAAAGAAAACTGAGAAACCTGATTATGATAGGATATGAGAATTTACATTCTGCAGCTTGGATTTCACAGCCTGATGACATTCTTTCTCCTAAGGATGGCAGGCCCCAAAGTCTCGAGGATAACATACTGAAGAAACTATGAGATACTGAACACTTTCCTTCAAACAAACCAAGCAATGCTAATTGATTTTATGTGCTATTTGTGAGATTCAACTTTGTTGAAAAGTACCTTAACCATCTTGGCTTTGGTAGTATCCACATTTTTGTCTGCAGAATGCATGCATGTTTATCATCCCCGGTGACATTTTAGTTTCCTATATAGTCAGTTTCACATACATCCCTTCAGAGTTCATAATGGTAGACACCTGTAGTAAAGTGGCCACCTGTTTAATTAAGCATTTTTTGGATAGAGGAGCCAAGGTTTTCCCTGCACTTTTCAAGTTTAATGTCATTTTCTTCCTTGGCATCAAGCTTCCAGACACCCCCTCAAGTAGAGTAGTTGTATTTTATCACAGGTTTCTCTGCCGTGGCATGTGGATATGGTGCTATTCACCATACACAAACTATATGAAAAATGGCTTGTGATGCTACTGTGCAACTTCATTTACTTTTCAAGGTAATTTATGGAAAGTGGAAGTTGATAAGCATTAATGCTGTGTGAAAAGGCACAAAGCACCACAGGTAATGAACCTAACATTATTAGAACTTCAATGCAGTACATTTTTATTTATTTGTTATGGTCAAGAGGCAGACTTGCTTGGACGGAAGTTTTATGAGGATAATGAGGGGAAAAACAGAAGCCATTCTATTTCTCCAAGGATCCTTTTCAAGAAGAAGCTAGAGCTTTGATTCTGGATGTGGAAAGCAGAGGGTCAAGAGGGGGAATTTCCTTTGTGTGGTAATGAATCATTTGACTGTCATGCAACTTTTAAGGGGCAGCTCACCAGGATATTATGTTCTTCCTTGTGGTAAGGTAGGAGCCCTAGTAGTATTTTTTCCTGCTACTCCCCATCTGATGTTTGGCACTACAAGCAAGTGACCTTCTGATATCCTTTCTTTTATAGGAATGGTTTTGGTCTTTCATTTACTTTTTATTGCAATTTTATTTAATGGGAGGTTTAGTTTACTCTCTCTCTCTCCTTTGAGCAATAATAATTTTGTTTTTACAGTGTTGAAACTCTGTATGTGGAGGGAGTGGGGTCCTTCTCCTTGTCATTTCAAAGCATATTCTTGCTAATTAACCGATAAATTATTTCAGAAAGACAGGACAGAAGGAGGTAACACAACATAGTTGTATGAAGTACTTTCCATAACCATAAATTTGATATTGAAACACTTTCAGTTGCAGGAATACACAAGACTGATGTCTTATGCCTAGGAACTGCTCAGCACACAGAGCCTTTCATGCTTCTGGCATTGTACCTTTCACCCCCATAATGGTCTACTGTCTGGAGCAGTCCATTTTCCACCTGCAACAAATGAACTGACTGGCTGAAGGCTGCTATAATGTAAATTCTGTGGTAAAATGATCACCTGCTGAATAAATATTTATATTTGTAACTGTATTTTAAAGCATACCTCTCAACCTTATAGTGCAGAAAATCTGGACAAAGCCTAAAATCATAGGGGGCCAAAGGCACCAAAATAGGGAAAATATTAAATATTCCTCATAAACTTATAAAGTTGCTAGAATAACAGTATTTTATTAACATGCATTTAGATGTCCACAGTTCTGAAGGATGTAAATTCTGAAACTCAAATGTGTATCATTATTTAGTGACTTCAATGCTTAGTGATTTGTCACATTTTATGAGGAACAGACCAAAAATATGAGGTACAAATCTGGGTATTCTCAGATGATCTGCACAATTGAGAGAGATGTTTCAAATGGTTAATATTCAGTTCATGCAGGCATTATAGTTTACCTGTCGGCAGCTTAAATGAATACATGCCACTGTGGTAAGCAAATCTCTCGTACAGACAACCCCCCTAGGTACCTTATTTGTTTAGGACCCTCATATAAACGAGGGAAGCAGCCTCTCCCCATCCTGTCCTAATGACCCTAAGTGTTGGAAATATAAAGTTAATATAAGAGAGAAGGGAATTGACACTACTACTACTACCATGCCTTACCCTTAGAAGAGGCTTTACAAGGCATGCTAGATCACAAAGCAATTCACCCTGGTGTTTCTACCTATTGGGGATACTTTTCTATATATAGTATAACAAAGATGGGAACAACAGAATACTGTGGCCTTAGCCCCTTGGAAAGCAGATCGTATTTTTGTCCTCCCCCCAAAAATAAGTCAATTTAAGTGGAGACCCCTAAATCAGATATTTTGATGTATGACTTCAGCACTCTTAATGTGGAAATCCCTTGGTCATTATATTCAGCTGCATCATATTCTGTATGGTAACTACATCTTCCCTCTCAACTCCTTCTATTACATCTTCTGACTACTGATCATCATCATCATCATCCTCATCATCAACCCCCTTTTTTCTGCTTTTCTAAATAAGGTCAGGGCAGCATGTCAACTGTCATTATCTCTGTCTAGTCAATGCAACTCTCCTGCCTTCTTCGACACTCATAGCTGACTGTTGCAGGTCCTCTTTCACACAATCCATCCACCTCTTTGCTGGACACCCTTGTTTCCTCTTGCCTTCTTCTTGTCTGCCCCAAATCTTATTCACCAACTTGTCTTCTGCTTTTCTGCACTTGTTCCCATACCACCATAATCTGTTCTCTTTGACTTTTTTACAATTGGAGCTACTTTGGCTTCTGCTCTCATGTCTTCATTTCTTCATCTGCCCAACAGTGTACATCCTACCACTCATCTCAGGCATTTCATCTGCATCACTTCTAGCTTCCTCAGCTGCCTTATCTTTACTGCCCAGGTTTCTATACAATACAGTAGTATTGTTTGCACCACTGTTTTGTACATCTTACTTTTCAGCTTCTTTGACATTCTTCTGTCATATATATTACACCTGGAACTCTCTACCAGTTGGCTGCAACCACTGTGATTTTGGCTTTGACCTCCTCATTCAGACTTCCCTTCTCTTCAACTACCCTTCCCAGATAACTGAAGCAGCTAACCTGTTCCACTATTTTACCTTTCTATCTCAATTCCTCTGATTTCCTCCATTTGATGACATTAAAACGGTCTTATCTGCACTCAGTTCATCCCATGTGCCTCCAGTTTTGCATTCCATTTCCCTACCCTGCCCAGAGTCTACATGTTAATGCCACATTATCTGCATACAGCAACTATAGTCTTCTGTTCCTTGTAATGTGCTAATGTAGTCCATCACCAGTATGATCAGCAGTGGGCTCAGAGCTGAACCCTGATGCACACCTACTCCTACTGGAAACCTTTCTGTGAGACTGAATACTGTTCACAATTGAGTCATGGTGTCCTTGTCCATACCTTGCATTAATTCTACTAACATTTACTGGACAGAACCACCATAGAACTGCCCAAATCAGCTTTCTTGGAACCTTGTCAACTAGGCTTCTCCAAGCCTAGTTGTGCCCAGTTGGACTCTCTCTCTCCATCTCTACCTTCTTCTCATCTGTCTGTCTCACTGCAAACATTGGGTCAGTTGTGCTGCATCCTGCTCTGAATCCAAACTGCTTATCTCTCAACTTACCCTCTACTACTGAGCGTATTCTTTTATCAATCACCCTCTCCAGTACTTCAAAACTTTGAAAAGAGTTCGATACCCCTGTACTTCCCACAGTTGTGAATTCCCCTTTGGTTTTAAACACTGGTGCTAGTATGTTTATTCTTAAGTCAACTGGGATACACCTTTCTCCCTACACTGCTATGAGTACCCCCAGGAGTCATTTCTCTCCTATATCACACAGCATCTTTATCATATGTGTTGTGACCTCATCTGATCCTGCTGCTTTCTACGACTTTGTTGTCCTTAGTGCTATTCTTACTTCTTCTAGGGTGGGTTCCTCCTGTTCTCTCATCATAGGCTGTGTCTGGGGCAGTACTGCTCCAGTGGATTTTCCTCATTCAGAAGCTGCTGGAAGTGCTCTTTCCGTCTGCCTTTGATGTTCTGTGGACTGATGAGCAGGTTGTTGCTGGCATCCATTATGAAGGGTGTCTGACTATCTTCTTTATCTTTCTGTCATTGCCTTGCAACCTGATATTTTCTTTGTGCCACCTACTGAGTCACTTTCCAGAAACTGGTAGAGTGCCTCGATGCCTTATTCTTTGCTATTGCAACTCTTTTCTTAGGCTGTTTTAGCCAATCAGTATTCCTTCTTTGCTTGTTCCATCTTTTCTGTCTCCCAATTCTTCCTACATTCAGTCTTTCTTTTGATGACTTCCTGGACTTTTGCATTCCACCACCATCTTTCCTTATGTACCTTATTTCCATACCCAGCTGGGCCTCATATCTGTCCCTTAGTCCTTACACATGCTGTTTTGAGAACTTACCATTCTTCTTCAGTTCCACCTATTTCTTCTTCTTCTTCACTTGCTAGAACTCTGAGTAATTCCATGAACTGTTGTTCTTTCTCTCCAGTCAACTTCCAGGTCTTCAGCCTCATCTCTATTAACCTTAGAAGTTTCTTGGACCACTACTTGCAGCTGATTGTGACAACCAGTGGTTTATGCAGTGGGTTGGCTGTTTCACTGGGGATGACTTCGCAATTGCTGATTCTACCCCATTGCCCTTTCTTTACTAGGAGGAAATCCACCTGAGTTGCATGTTGGCCACTCTTGTATGTGATCTTGTGACTCTCTCTCTTTCTGAACCATGTGTTGGCTACTATAGAGCCATTTGACAGACAGGAGTCCAGAATGACATCTACATCCTTTATTCCTGCTGGCCACTCATGTGGACCTAATTCTTTTCTGTCTTTCCCAATATATGCATTCAAGTCACCAATTCATGGTGTCCTGCTTTATCTAGTAGGCCCTTCAACTGCTGTCTGAATACATTCTTTTCACTATCACAACCCTGCTATGGGGCATAGGCTGAGATTAGGAATACTGCCTTGTCATTAGGTTGGAGTCTGATTGCCATGAGAACATCCCTCACTTCTTTATGAAGCCACTCTCTCACCATTATTCCCACACCCATTTTAGCCTGTTCTCCTCCTCAGTCATAGACTCTGGATCCCAAGCCAAGTGGCTTTGCTGCATTGCCCTTCAGTCTTGTCTCCTGAATACATAGGATGTTCAGCATCCTCCTCCTTCATGCAATCTACTTCCAAGCTCTGCCCTGTCAGTGAACCTTAGTTCATGTTTGGCAAGTTGATTTGTTTTTCATCCATCTTTTGTTCAACAGTATTAGCCAAGGTAACTCAAGCTGGGTAACTGGACACTGGCCATCCAGTAACTTATTGAGCTAGAGCTGCTGGATTTTATGGTGGGCACACACACTGGCCAGTAGAGGCACATACACCACTGTGTTAGCATGGGTCTCTGGTGAAGGTCAGATCCTCAACTCACTTATCGTCAAATAGCCATTCCCATTTGGTGACATTTGTCAACATGCCCGAATCACCTAGAGCCATATTTTCACACCATGAAGTGGGTAGCTCTGCCACAACATGCAGTCTGTGATCCATGTTATCTTATCTTGAGGATACTGTGCACCACAGTAGATGCCCAAAGAAGTTAGTCTATACAACTCTTCCCCTATAGGGCACCATGTAGTGTCTGTGCTGCTGCCCACAACTAAATTCTTGGGTGAGTTGGAGATGAAAAATCCCAGCATGTTTTTGAGGTGAGAGAAACTCCACAGAGACATGGGGAGAACATGCAAACTCCAAATAGGCATTGGTCAGTGGTCAGCAATGAACCTTCTACCTTGTGCATAGGAGGGGAAGGCATTAAACAGTATGCCAGCTGGTCCCTTTATACTAACTTGTCTCCTAGGACATTTTCTTTCCCATTTTTCTCTTTCCTTAGACTAATTTGTGAAGGCTCAACATGACTGCATTTTTTTCTCCTCACCTCATGAAAAGGCAGCCTCACTGTCTTCCTTTCTTCCTTTCTTGTCATACTCTGTTCTCCTTTCTGCATTATTGCCACAATCATCATCTTTCATCACAGCCTCAGCAAAGTAATGTCTCTAACTTGCACTGAACAAGTATTTCTATGTTATTTTTTACTTTAGTTTATTATTCTTGCGCATTTTACTGTATTTGCATACTATTATTATACAGTTTATACTGCACATGTTTTCTGTTTGTTTGCATTGTTATTTCCTATTGCCTATCTATAATCAGTAATACCAGATTAGTGGTATAAGTTTGTATTCTTATGAGTTTATGATTATTTTATCTAACTCATGGATAAAAAGGTCCCACTGTCATCCATATCATAGGTTGAAAGTCATAAGCTCTGGGCAGGTTGGGAAAGTGGTCATTTGACTTCCTTATAGTTAAAGTAGATGACATATGTTCACTTTAGATGATATTTTCAAGCAAAACCGTTTTGATAAAATTCTGGTAAGTTCAAGGAAAGGTTCAGAAATTTTTTTTCATAGCAACATAATTAGTAGCCTGGTGATCAGTGTTACAAAACAGGCTTGTTCACTGCGGGTCTATATTATATCCTAGAAAGTTGTAAAGAGTGAACGCTATCTACATCCAAAATGCTGTGCAATCGAACTGTAAATAGTGAGATCGCACTACAGTGAAGATCGGAAAATTTGCCCTTTCCTCACTGTAGTGCGATCTCAGAGTTGGTATATATAATTAGCGGGGGGTGGCCCCCACAATAACGAATTTGCTGCATGGCATTTTCCCTGTAGATAGCATTCGCTGTTTACAGCTTTCAAGGATATAATATAGACCCGTTCACTGCATCAGTGTTATGATGCAGTGAACAGCCTACCTCAGCAGTAAGATCTGGCACTGTCATACATCATCACTGCAGGTTTATTTTATTTTTGTTAGATTGCCAGGAGATCAAGGCCAGCATGCAATTTATGTAGACAGAATGTGTGTGAACAGAAAGTATATACATACAGCCATAAGAAACATTAAAGTATTAAAACATTACAAGTCAGAGTATATTACAAGTAGTATACACATTGGAAAGATTGTGTGACATCAACTACTCCCTCTGATCCTCTTCTAACTATTTATCCGCATCACTCTCATGTCACTCTGTCTTCTTTCTCACAGTTAAGAAATATATAAACAAATTAACTTAAACCATAGACCTAAAGGAAAGCAAATTTTCCACGTGTGTGCCTGTGTGCGTGTGTTCGTGTTCATGTGAAACCTCTCAGCTGTCCAGATTTTTTCCTCATATATTTGGTCTGTTCCTCATGCAATTTGTGGTTTTCACTGAGGGTTGAAATCACTACATAATGACTACATAAGAGTTTCAGACTTCATATCCTTCACATAATGTACGCTAACACAGACCCTGGCATTCTAACAACTTTCCAAGTTTGAAAAAGCAATATTTAAAATCTGTTCTTATTTTTGGGCCTTTGTTCCCATCTTATTTTAAGCTTTGTCCAGAAATCTTGTGCTAAGTGGTTGTGTGTGTGTGTGTGTGTGTGTGTGTGTGTGTGTGTGTGTGTGTGTGTGTGTGTGTGTGTATGTGTTTGTCTGTGTGTTTATACAGGTATGTGCAGTTAGTAAGAGGAGATTTTTTAGTGAGAAACTTGTAAACTGGTGCACCACTGGCATTTTGTAGAATTTTGGTGACATGTTCTGAGGGGTTATATTTACATTTTTTAGGTATAAACAGCTAGGCATTGTGCTCTAGAGTGAACTTCAAGTAGTTGAAGATTACTTTTAGGTTTGGAGGGAGAGTCTGTCAAAGTTTGAGGGCTTGAATATTGAAATTGTGATTAGTGCGATGAAATTTTAATACTGAAGTTTGAAGAACTGGGCTTCAGTAAGAGTGACTTCTAAGTTATAAAATGGAATATTATAAGTGAGTCTAAAGGAAAGGGGAATGAGAGTTTCCTGATGCAGATGTACAGAGAGTACAGACCAGACTGGGCAGCTCTTTGTTTAATGGGCAGCCATTTTGACCTTCTGAAAGAGATGCAGTTGGCAGTCTTGTCTAAGAGATTTGGCTATGAACTGGCAGATTTTATTTGAGATGGATTGGAGGACTGTAGCATTTGTACTGGAAGCAACTTCAGTTAGTGGTAAGCCATATTCAATTTGGTTTACAAAGATGCCATTGCCTACTACTAATCTGGCAGGTAGTGGCTGGAACTGAGAAAATTCTGGCCCAAAAATGTAGACAGTTTGTTTTTAACCTGATTTTCTGGATATGAACATGCAAGTTTAGGGTTTGCACTAGCCATATGTTCAGATATTGAAGTAATGGTGGTTTCAGTTGTGCCATTATCCTGTCCTTTAACACTGAGTTTGATAGGAGGTTTTCAGAGTTTCTGGTGGGTGCCAAAAATCATGGTTTTAGTTTTGTTGGAGTTAATTAGCAATTTTTTAACTCAGTCATGTGGTGACAGATCGCTTTGAAGTTGGTCCTATTGGTCATTTTGGTAGGGGAAATGAGGTAAGACCAAAGAACGTTTATTTATAAAAAACAAGAAAATCGGTGGTCAATGACTGAGCCTTGTGGGACACCAGAATGTATAGGAACTTCACAGAAAGAGAAGAACCTCTTTTTACTCTAAAAAACATTTCATGAGAAAGTCTTTTAAGTAGGCTATAGCCTATGGGCTGATGCCAATAATGTCCATGTGGGTGAGAAAGATATTGTAGCCAACAAGGCTAAAGGCCCATGTGAAATCAATGAAAAGAGCTCCAGTAAAGTTGCCATCATCCTTGATGATTAAAATGTCATGCGTTAGAATCTAGAAAGCTGTCATGGTGCTCTTACCTGACCAGAATTCATGTTGTTTGTGAGGAAAGTAGGTAGTAGGAGGAGAACAGCTAATTATAGATGACCTTCTCAAAGAATTTTCCCATCACTTGTAATATACATATTATGTGGATGTGAACAACTGTGGTGGGTTTTCCTTTTTTGGGGATAGGCCCAACCAAAGCTAATTTCTAGATGATAGGCATGATGTTTGAAATAAGGCAGAAGTTGTACATGTGATGTAGAGAGACAATTATGTACTCTGAGCATTGGTAAAGGAACCATAGATAGGTTTCATCATATCCTCCCCTCAAAGATATTAAAGTACCTTTTAAAGACTCTCCATTTAGGGTACTGTTTATGCCAAAAATAAAGGGTTGTTGGATTTGTAATGACAACATATTCCACAAATGGGAGACATGTTAAGTGAGGTATTTGTTTATGTGGAAGAACAGTTTAGATCGCGAGATCAAGTATTTTCCTTTGGCACTGGTTTTATTTAAGTTTAGTGATTGCAGTGTCCCTCATAGCACAGAAGGCTAAGTATAGAACTGACGCTCATCTTGTGTATTCAAATAAGGTGATGAGGCTCAGTGTAAGTAGTTTATTACACACAAACACATCAGTATAGATGACTGGAACATTACACTTAAATGAACTAAGTGACTGACTACTACACACATGCATACTTACACCTCGGCTGCTCACTACAAAATGTCACTCTTGCTTGCACATGCCCAGTACTTATATGCACATGCTCATTGGAATGGCTCTTAAAGGCACACACACACTCTGCTCCACATCCTCCCTCTTTGACTATTTTGTTCTGCAATGAAAATGACAATTGGATAAACATGCAGATTATACAGACATATGCAAACAATAACAATCATGTCCAGGTTGCTGTGTATTTATGATTAGGTCTTGAGATATGACCTGAACTTGTAATATAATAATTAGAACTAGGTTTAGCAACAGGGACAGTCACTGGGGAATGTTCTTCTTGAGGATTTCAGAAATAGGAATACACAATGAAATGTTCTCTGGAACTGGAACATTGGACAAATCACTCTGAAAATTAGAGTATCTGTTACAAGCGAACTGTTGCAACACTGGCTCAGACACTGGTAGAAAATGTTTCTGATGCTGCCTGAATTCCATGTCTTGCGGCTCAATAATGTATGATCTTGATTCTTCACACAAATGTTTCACAAGTCCTATTTGGTCAAATCCTTTTGCTGTCTGCATCCTCACTATCTCTATCTCTCCTTCATTCAATGGATTCGGAGACTTGCTGGTCTTATCATAGTAGGACTTTTGGGACAACCGCATCTTTAGGAGTTGAGCTTTTACTGCTTTGTTGGCTTGAGCACTTGAAACTAATGTCGAGACAAACCAGAACCACATTGCCAATCAGTAAGAATTTGTTAATCTTTGGGCAGGTGAACAAAGAAATTGTCACAAGGTATGTTTCGGAGGTTAAGCAGATTAAGAAAAATATCAGTATTGTCACGTTTAGATTTTTTCAACAGGTGTTTTGCACTTTTAACTGCACGTTCTGCCAAGTCATTGGACTGTGGGTATTCAGGACTATTAGTAACATGAACAAAGTCCCATGTTTCAGCAAATTTCTTGAACTGCTGACTTGTAAACTGTGCACTGTTGTCAGAAATGAGTTTGTTCAGACGAACATAGACAGAAAAATGTCTCCTCAACTTTATAATGACAGTATTGGACATGTGATTATGAAGTAGGTCAATCTCAAACCAATTTGAATAAGAATCTACTAATACCAAGTAAGGTTGACCATTCCATTCAAAAATATCTGTAGCTACTCTTGACCAAGGTAGTTCAGGAATCTGGCTTAGCTGAAGTGGTTCTTTTTGTTGATGTGATTTAATACTATTACAAACAGAACAAACTGAAAGTTCTTTCTCAGTATCTCTTGACATAGAAGGCCAAAACACTATCCCTCTCACCCCTCCTTTGGTAAAATCAGTTCCTGGATGGCCACAATGCAAAATTTTAATATACTCTTGTTGCAAGGATTTTGGAACAATCATTTGTGGGTCTTTCATGATGATATCTTCTATCAAAATCTCGTCTCTGTAAGTAAAATACTGCTGCACATCTGGTGGTAAACAAGATTGCTTCAGTGGCCATCCTTGATTGATAAAGTGGTTGAGCTGCTGGAGAACTGGACCTGAAGCTGTGTGAGTTCTAACCTCATCAAGTCATGTGGAAGAAAAAGTTCTCACTTCCATGACTTCAAAATCAGGTTTCTCATTTTCATGCTGTTCAGTTTTTTTTTTTTTGTATTTTTCTTTTGGGTGATCTGGATAAAGTATAAACAAGATAAAGAAGATTCCCTTTTGTATAAACCAAGTGAAAACTGGACATTTGCAATTTCAACATCATGCATTGCAATCTCGCAGGAGCTGTGTGCATTGGCTTTATCAAAATAGTAACCAAAGGTCAGTGGTCAGTCTCAATTTGAATAGGTCGGCCATAAATATAATCATGGAACTTCAAACATGCAAACACAGTTGCCAACAGTTCTTTCTCTATTTGAGCATACTGCATGTCATTTTTGGTTAGAGTTCTGGATGCAGAGGCTACTGGTTTGCTCTGTTGAAGAATGACTGCAAAAAGACCAAACTTCTAAGCATCACATGAAAGAGTTACAGGTTTGTGAACATCATAATATCTTAAAGTGGGTGGACTGGCAATTCTCTGTTTCAGGAAATGAAATGCTCTTTGGTGTTGTTCCAACCAGGACCATGCATGTCAGCTATGTTAACAATGCTGAAAGTTCACTCAAGTCTAGGATGAACTTGCCCAAATAGTTGACCATGCCAAGAAAACTTTGTAAGGAAGTGACATTGTCTGGAGCTGGCATCTCAAGAATTGCAGTTTTCTTGGAAGGATCTGATCATAAGCCTGAACTGATAAATAAATGATCTACATAAGTAACTTCTTGTAGCCTGAACATGCATTTCTGAGGATTTAACCTAAGATTCACTTCATGAGCACATTCCAGAACTTTCTTGATGTTTCTATCATATTCAACTTCACCATTGCCTCCTACAAGAATATCATCTACTATAATAGCACATCCAGAACAAAAAACTGCTCTATTGCATGTTTAAAGACCACTAATTTATCCCAAATGGCATTCTCAAAAATCTGTACCTTCCAAATGTTGTACTGAAAGAGGTTAGCAGTAAAGATTTTCGATCAAGCAAAATTTGCCAAAATGAACTTTTTGCATCTAAGACAGAAAAAACTGTAGCATCTGGCATGAGAACAGCACCTTCTTCAGCTGTATGCATTGGATGATGAGATCATTTTAGCACTTAGATGATATTAGTTCAAATCTCTTGGGTCAATACATATTCTGAGCATTTCTTATGAACTACCACCATGGAGGATACCCATTCGGTTGGTTCTTCTGCTTGACAAATTACACCTAGTTGCACCATTCTGTCTAGCTCAGCTTTGAGTCTGCCTTGCATGACTACTAGAAATTTCTGTGCTGGTCTGATAACTGGGCTTACTTCATGGTCCGACTTCATGGAGTATACAACTGGGAGGTTGCCTAACTTGTCTTCAAAAAGATCAGCATAGTCAGAAAAACTAGTCCGTGTGAATTTTTCTTTGTTACATGTGCTTATATGGTGGACTTCTGCAGTACACGAATGCAGTCCCATCATCAAACTCTCTCTGAGGCCTAACAATGACTGTACATGCATGTTGACTACGTAAAATTGCAAGTCATACCTGTTCCCAGCAGAGTAACATTGAATGGGCTCAAGCTCAATGCCAAGAAATGTATAGTTATCCCCTCTGGGGAAAAAACATTTACCCATGAATTACCACATAGGTGGCAGTATACTAAACACCAAAAGTGTGATAAGAGACTTAGGAACACAGGTAGACACTGGTCTCACCTTCAATAACCATATTGCCACAACAATCAGGAAATCCTTCTATGTGGCACATCTCATCACTAAGGTCTTTTCATCCAGAAAAAAGGAGGTCATTGTCCCACTGTACTCATCCCTCATTAGACCCATTATAGAATACAATGCCCCATTTGGTATGTACTTCTCAAGACATCTGCAACAGCTAGAAAGGGCGCAGAAATACCTCACTAAACTAATCACAGGCCTAAAGCAGATGCCCTATGCTGACCACCTTAATAAACTCCAGCTATACTCTGTCGCATATTGTCTTCTCCAAGGCAATCTCTGCTTAACATACAAGGCCATGTCAAACCCAGAGCTGTTGGACATGTTATACTTAAAGAAATTCCAATCCCTCAGAGCCACACGCTCCAGGAATCTAAACCTTGTCATCACAATAAGCAAAACATGCTGGAGGGATAGGTTCCTGACCCAGAGACTCCCCAGACTCTGGAATAGACTGCCCATACATGTCAAGCAGAGCGGCTCTTTGGCCCTCTTCAAAAGGAACCTTGATGATTGGATGGTAGAAAGGAAATTCACCCTGGGGATCACATCAGTCGCTCTGCTAGACAAGGGTCCGGGGAAGTAAATAGTGTGGGAAGAAATAGCCAGGGAATTGTTATGGCTAGGCTTGTATAGGCCCTAGAGCCGATAGCTTAGTACCAACCTAATAACCTATGAAAGCACTACTGAACCTTCGGTTTGAATTTCTTCACCACCATAAGCAACAAGCTTTGAACACTTTGCCAGATCAAGCTTCTCACCAGCTTTTACTTTGGCAAACATTTCTGCTGACATAACATTGCACTTTCAACCAGTATCAACTTTCAGCTCTACAAGTCTCCCATTAATCAGAACAGTACAGAATACTTCATTCTTTGCTAACAAATCTACTGCAATGACTGTTTCACCAAGCACTGACGCACCATCAACATAAAAAGAAGGGTCACAGCTTTCTAGTCAATCAACTTGCCTCTTTGAATGTTTGCTTTTAATAAAAGAATGCGTTTTGTTTGATTTACAAGTCTTTTGAAAAGATTCCACTTTTTACATTTATGGCATTCTGACCAAAAGCTAAGCACTTTTCTCATTTAGGCTCATGGCTACCTCCATAATTATGACAGTTAACTATGAGGCTATGAGGCTTGCCACAGGTTTTGCTGAGTCACCCCTCTGCTTCACTGAGCATGCTTGAGATTTTAATGGAGCTGCCCTGGAATTTGCTAGAAAGGCTCTAGGTTTCACTGAAGCAGCCACATCCTTAGGTTTTTATCTATTAACCAGGTGCTGCATACTATCAACATTAGCACTGGAAAGCACTGGAAGCATGCATTTCTCATTTGTAAGCATATCTGTGTGCTTTTCAGTCAGCTCATATATCTGACAAATCCCTATGGATTTATTCAAAGTTAAATCACTGCCTCAAAGCAAAATCATTCTCACTGCATTATCTTTAATACCACACACAAGCTTGTCTTGGCTTTGTTTTACTGTCTTAACCCACCAGATATGCAGAAGCAAGTTCCATCCAAACCCCGCCCAACACCCAGCACCAGGTGATGTTTTACTAAATTCTTCATAAATAAACATTTTGAGGTTTTGCTCGTCTGCATAAATATTTATCCTTGCTTTTTGGCATGCAGAAAACAGATTGTGTGGACTTGTAAATACCTCAGAACTTTCATGCACTTATTTAATGTCTGTCTTCTTGTGTATTTTCATTTACACGATGGGCAGATTTTTAGCTGAAGCTTTAATCATGACTGCTACAGTTTGCAACGCCATCAGCGTTTCTTAGCAAGTACTTTGCCGATTGCACTACATTGAGGAAGAGGGTAAAGTATAATTAGGTAATGAATATTTGTAATGTCAGATGGAATTCTGCATGGCATGTCAATCATGCATCATTTGCATTCTATATCACACCCAGTAGGCATGTAAATCACCCTGACGATACCTATTCCTCATTCAGTGAGTTAAGACAGTACAAGAAAGCCCCTGTCTTTTATCAACTAATTTCTTAAATCACCAAATATGCATGTTTTTGCCTTTTTCTCAAGTCAGTTATATATGCTGCAAAAGTTTCACCAGGCTTTTGATGCTTTGTGTAAAATATCTGCTTTTCCATTGTAATATTAATTTGGGGGTTACACATTTCTCTAAATTTACATTTTAAGCACTCAGGGTCTTCCCGGGTTTCAGCCAGTACCACTATATGGTGGTTTCCCCCTCCCCTGCATACACAGCTGGGGCATACACAAATGAATGCACCCTTTCAATAGCTTCTGAGCCAGCTAAATTAAGCAGAATAAATTCCATTGTACATGTGTCTTTGTCAGAAAAAGCAGCCTGAATGAAAATATCATACTCTTGCTGAAACACTCTACAGTTTTCAGCAACATTATTATCAAATACAAATGGAGGAGGTCTGCAAAATCACTCTACCATGCCAACAAAATGCTTTTGTAATTATGTTCAAATGCATTCACACATATATACCAGGTACTCAAAAACATTTCAGTGTACCATAAACTCTTTGAAATGACCATTTTCTGCAAAATAACTGTACTGTAATACTGCACACACTTTGCACATTTCAGATATCTCAGATATGTTTTAGTTAATACAAAAAATAAGCACATAATGAAAAAATAGCTGTT